>NW_027187308.1:3300608-3308609 GCF_028583685.1 Petaurus breviceps papuanus | reverse complement strand
TTCCTTCCTTCCTTCCTTCCTTCCTTCCTTCCTTCCTTCCTTCCTTCACTCTTTCTTTCCTTTTTCCCTCTCTTTTCCCTCTTTCATTCAATCCTTCCTTCCTTCCCTTATTATTTCCACTTTCATAACCCAGAGAATATAAGAATGTGATTCATGAGCCACCTGTCCACATACATAGCTCCCTAACTCATTACTTTAAAAACTTTAATTTGTGGGCCTATTCTACTAAATACCAAGTTATTTATTCCCTTCTTAGCTTCTTTTCTAATGTAAGATTGTTGTATATTATGCTCTTCCTGGACTTGGTCCCTGTTCTCTGAAAGATCCTCAGACAATGTGAGGATTTAGAATAGAAATTCTCAACATGGGGATTATGAATATTTTTCAAATGTATATAATAACATTATTAATAATTAATCCTTTTTAATCTTAATATAAATTTTCTGAAATTTTTAAATTTATGCAATTGACATTTTTTCTGAGAAAAGTTTCATAGTCATCACTAATGTATTAAAAATGAAAATACTACACAACTTAGTTTAGTTTTTATATACATACCCACCAAACTATCAATGGATTACATTACAGAACTAGAAAACTATAGCAATGTTTATGTGGAGGAACAAATGTTTAAGTATCTCAATGGACATAATGACAAAATACAGAATGAAAGAGGTCTTAGCTCTACCAGATTTTAAGGTATATTACAAAACATACCAAATAAGAACAATTTGGTATTGATTTCAAAACAGTTTGATTAATGGAATTGACTAGGTATACAACAAATATAATAGCATCATATTATGTAAGTTCGTAAATCCCTGCTTTCGGGATTTTCTTTACAACATGAAGGTAAAAAATGCTCAGAAAACCAGACAGGTAGTCTAGTCAAAACTAGGTAATGGTCAACATCATACACTATATTACAAGATAAACTTTAAAGGAGACATGACTTCAACATAAATGGTGACTTTATCAATTAATTATAAGTAGAAATTACCTTTCAGATCAAGTAACGAATAATGGAGAGAATTACATAAAAATGAATGTATTTAATTGCATAAAATGAATGTTTTTTTCTATAAGCTAAACCAAAATAACCATGACTAAAAGGAAAATACATAACTTACTAACATTTTGTAGCAATTTTCTATTATAAATAATTTCCAAGTTATATGATGAAATTATTCAAATTTTTAAGAATGCGTCATTCTCTGATTGATAAATGATCCAATAATATGAATATGTGGTTTTCTAAGGAAAATGGTCCCTCATTATTTATTTGAAAAAAGTTACAGATGACTGTAATGGCAAGCAACGAAGTACTTAATGCCTTGCTTCAGGTATCTAGTTGATACCTTGTTTCAGTTCTTACCCATGATGGTATAAAGTATATGCTGAAAAGCAGAACTTGTGAACCCCACAACTTGTGAACCCTATAACTTGTGAACTCCTGCTGCTGATGCAACAGGAAGGGGAGGGGGTAATGACCACATATAAGGAGATGCCCATGCTGGAGAGAGCAGAACTGAGAAGAGAACTCTTGTGGTGGGAAAGTTGAGAAGGAGAAAACTTGTGGTATCCCAGCATTCTATGTTGTTTGTCCTGTCTGTGTTAATGTTTGTTTGTAATACTTTGTCCAGAAGCCCTGGGACATTACTGGAAGCCCTGAAAGAGGATTTTCGGGTTGTAGGTTTACAGAAATCCTGGAGGAGGGTTTCAGAGGTCCTGGAACTTTACTGATGATTTGTGGTGACCCCTTGGACCTTGTTTGTGAGTCTGTGTTGATTTCACAGGCAGATAGTGAATTGATGATGGTGCTGGCAATGTGCATAAATGTTTTTTTTTCTTTTGGCTCTGTTAAGCTTTGTCTTCCCAGAAACAGGAATTGTGAAGGACTTGAGGTGTACTGGACACTGTGAGCTTCAATATGGAAAGAGAACTGGACGAGTAACTGGACAAGGAGCTGGACAAGGGGCTGAGAGCTGGCTACCTTGGAATCCAGGTAACAGTTGGATAGATTCAGGCAGGAGCTGTATGGAAGCTGAGAGCCAGCCTCAAGTCAAGATGAAAAGAACACTTCTTGGGTACCTAATACTGACTTAGAAGATTATGATTTACTGTGACCTAGAGGTAGAGAACTTTATCTTTTTACTTTGTGTCCCTTAAGGAGGCTTGCTCTTTAAGGATGATTGAGTTAATGACTTACTGAAAGATATATTTTGCTTAAAACTGTGTGGCCACTTTTGTGAAAACTATGTGGCCACTTTAGTGATAAATTGTTATGTCATAACATTGTGAATGCTATACTTTGATTTCTGCCAATGTTTTGTCTTAGTTTATTACTGAATAAATAGACAGTTGACTTTATTAGGTAATCAGAACCTTAAAGCTGTTCACAGCAGCAGTCATCTGGAAAGCAACTAGTGCTTGGCTTTAAAATTGCTAATAATTGGGAAAATTAAAATTAAAATAATACATTTTATCTCACACTCAACGGAATTGTAATGTTGACTAAAAAGCAAATGAAAAATGTTTAAGAGGCTTCAGAAAATGAAGCACATTTATGTACTCTTCATAAAGCTGAGAATTTACACAGCATGTCTGGAAAGCAATGTGAGAAAAAAATGCTTCTTTTGTGCATATCTTTTGATTGAGGGATACAACTACAAGATCTATATCACAAAGGGTGAAAGAAAAGAAGAGAATGTTGTAGACATAAATAGAGTGACACATGTATATACACGTACATATACATTTGTTTTTTTACTGGGAAAGATCTGTAAACTAAGAGGATGCCTTAAAACTGGAGAATGTTTAAACAAATTAAGGTGCATGAATTAATATGTCTTAAGAAATGTTGAAAGGGGTGATTTCAGGGAAACCTAAGAAGATATATGAATGGATGCAGAGTAAAGTGGGAAGCACCAGAATAATAATTTATGTAATAAAAGAAACATTATAAAAACATATTACTTTGAAAGAGTTAAGAATTTTTATCAATGCATTTACCAAGCAGAATTCCAATGGACTTGTGACAAATCACGTTATTCATTTCCTATTGAAAGGTTGTGGACTCATGCTGCCAACTGAAACATAATTCTTTTGGACATAGCCAGTGCAAATGTTTTGTTTTTGCTTTAAAAATGGAAGGGTACAGAAGGGGGTACACTTTTAGTTATGATATTGACATTCAAGGGTGGAAATGGATCACGATATGCTACTGACCTAGGCAATCACTTTTCCCATTTCCTTTATTTTTTGCTTTTTGGAGGGCAGTTTGGGTTAAGTGACTTGCCCAAAGTCACATGGAAAGTTTTTGTGTTAAGTGTCAGAGGCCAACACTGGCCCCAGAGTCAGGATGACCTGGGATTGAATCCAGACTCAGACACTTAGCACCCACCCAGAAACACCTGGCCTGGCCCCAGAATCGGGATGATCTTGAATCGAATCTGGGCTCAGATACTTAGCACCACACCCAAAAATAACTGGCCATGTAACCTTGAGCAAGTTACTTAACCCCAATTGCTTAAAAAAAAAAGTGTCTGAGGCCGGATTTAAACTCAGATCCTCCTGACTCCAGGGCCGGTGCTCTACTCACTGCGCCACCTAGAAACTCCTCCTATTTCCTTTTGCCGAACAAAATCAGACAAATGGAAAATTCTTAACTGACCATATATATTTTACCTAGTGCCAAAATTAGGATAAAGAAAAAAATTAAAACTAGAAAAAAAATTTTTACTATAAAATATGTGTGCCCTTAGCAAAGCCACAGGCATTCTGCAACAATATTGGATATATTCAGAGTCTTTGCTTTCTAATCTCTCTATAGCTATCAGATTGAGTGTCATAAATAGCTTAAAATGTGTATGTCTATAATGATCCTCCCACTCATTGTTATTTCCTTTGGTTAGTATACATTAAAACTAGAAAAAGAGATTGAGGGAAAACTAGGTGGTGCAGTGAATAGAGCACAATCCCTGGAATCAGGAGAAACTGAGTTCAAATTTGGACTCAGACACTTAATACTTAATAGCTCTGTGACCTTGGACAAATCACTTAACTTCACTTGCCCCACCTTCCTGCCTTTAAAACAAAAAAGAAAAAAAAAAAGATTGTCCAACACAGTTTGCTTTTTCTAATATTTCATTCTGTCCTTTAGAAAAACAAAATCTACCTGACCTTTTTCTGACATAGAATAAAAATTGATAAGTAACAAAACAAACAAAACCAGCTGATTTTCATACTGCTGTTAACACACTTTTCTTGACTCTATTCCCAGCTACCAATACATTTCTATTGTAATGTTGTTATTCAGTCATTTTTCAGTCATTTTTTTTTGTCAAAGATAGAAGAGTGGTTTATCCTTTCCTTCAGCAACTCATTTTACAGAAGAGGAAACTTAGTAAAACAGGGTTAAAGGACAATTTGTAAATGTCTGAGGCCATATTTGAACTCAGGAAGAAGAAACATCCTAACTCGCACACCTGGCACTCTATCCACTGTGCCACCTATTTGCCCTTCTATTCTGGTATCTCCATCTTCAATCTTATATCCAAGGCTTATCTCTGACTTTGGATCACATGAACTAAACGTACAGTGTTCCTTCATCCTGGATGTTAGCATAGTACTGTTTCATGTTTATCCTACTAATTCAAACTTATGTTTCTGTTGTTCAAAATGGGAGTGTACAACTCTTGGTTTAATATAGTGCTGCTGACCATAGTCTGCATCAGTTCATACAAGTCTTGCTAGGTTTCTCTGAAATCATCCCTTTCTTCATTTCATTTTATATGATATTCACATACTTGTTTCAAGCACATTAATATACCATAATTTGTTTAGCCTTGAATTCGCCAATTACTGTAAACTCCATTAGTTTCCAGTTCTTTGTCACTACAAAAAAATATCACATATATATTTTCATATGTGGGTAACTTTCTTTGTTCTTTTATTTATTTGGAAATGTGGACCTTCTAGTGATACAATTTGGTCAAAGAGTATGCAGAGCTTAACAATGTTGGGGGCATACATTCAAATTGCTTGCCAGAATTGCTCTACCAATTCACATGGTGAATTAATACACTCTATTTTCTTCAACTTAACTAACATTTAGTCCTCTTTTCTATTTGTAATCAGCACACTCTGAAGAGTGTGAGGTATAACTTCAGAAAAGTTTAAATTTTCATTTGTATAATAATTATTCATTTTAATAATTGTTCATAGGGATATCAGGGGTTTGAATATTTTTTTAAATTAGCTGTTTACATCATTTGATAATTTATCAACCAGAGGAATTATTTAATGTTAAAGCTTAATATTAAATAATACCTTTATAAATATAACAAGGAATAGAATTTTATATTGCAAGCACAGTTTTTGAATAAGGCAAAGCTCCTTATTTTCAATGAGTTTATAATACAATTGCAATAATATGATGTGTACCCATTAAAAGTTAACAAACATTCATTAATTAATAATACAGAGTTGTTAAAAAATGGTGCCAAACCAGTAATAATGCTAGTGGAATTTAGAAGACAGATCATTTTCAGCTTTTCAGGAATCATTTGTTAGAGGCAAGGTGTTTGATTTGTTTGTTGTTATTGATGAATGCAGAAGCAGGGTGAAGAGAGGGTTCTCTCTGAATTCCAAAAGGGAATAAGGAGGAAAAGATAAATGTAGAAATACATAAACAAATTACCTTCTATTTTTGTTTTGAAGAATATTTTCCAAAACTGATGAATTAATCAGGTTAATAATAATCATTCTTTTTATGGGCCACAAGTAAGGTTTCATACTCTCCTAGCCATTACGATACTATGGTTACTGCTAGTGTAAACACAGGGTATCATATTAGTCTATTAAATGGAATAAACACAAAGGGGTGGAATGAACATGCATTTTATTCCTTGAAGTAACATGGAGTTACATTCTAGTTCTTCACATTGCTTGTCTCCCTAACACTGGTACCGATTATTTACAATTGATATATTATTCAACTTCTGCCCAAGCGTGGGGAAATTTTCTTATGAAACAAGATATATAACACAACAAATCATTGGAGGGGGCGAAGCCCTAGATGGCAGAGTAGAAACATAACCTTCACATGGCTCTGGCTTCCACCTTCCCCAATCCATGTAAAAAGGGGACTCTAAACAAACTTTGGAGCAGTAAAACCCACAAAATGACACAGAGAAGCTAACCTCCCACTGAGGACAGCCCAGCAGGGCGGCAGGAATCCAATGCAACCCAGCACTCTGGAAGCCAAGCCCAGCCCCACACCAAGGCTTTAGCCCCAGGGCAGGACTGACCAGCCTCCAGCCAGAGGGACTCCAGATCAGCAGCAGCGGTGGCAGTTTCCAGGTTTTCAAGATATAGATGTGAAGGACAAAGTGAGAGGTCAGTGCAGTCTGGATTTTGGTACCAGTAAGTGGGAGTGCATGGCTTTTACCCCCAGAGGGAGAAGCTGCTGAGACACCAGCACAACCAGCCAGTGCCTCGAGGCAGCTTCAGCTCCTGGCCTGCAGAGTATAGGGGAACCAAGCCGCAGTCTGAGGGGTAATCCCTCTTGCTTTAACCTGCTTGGATCTTGATTGCAGTCTAGGTTGGAGATCCTGAGGTGTGTGTCCAGCTTAGCAGAGGATGTGAAGAACTCAGAGAGGGCACCCATCTAATACCTCTGGCAGCTGGGTAAACCTCAGAGTTTGGGATAAAACTCCCCTGTCTGGTGGCAGAGTTCTATTGTGGCAAAAAGCCCAAAAGTCAACTAATTGAGTGGCAAAATGAGCAAGCAAAGGAACCAAAGCAGACAGAAGATTCCAACATTACATTCCTATTTTAGGGACAAAAAGGAGCAAAGCATGGAACAGGAGGAAAACAGTGAAGTCAGAACTCCTGCAACAAAAGCTTCAAAGGAAAATAAAAGCTTGTTACAGGCCATAGGGGACCTTAAGAAGCAGATAAGAGAAGTGGAGAAAAAATTGGAAAGAGAAATGAGAACAATGCAAAAAATTTGTGAAATGAGAGTCAATAGCCTAAGTAAAATAATACCTTAAAAAACAGACTGACTCAAATGGCAAAGGAGGCTCAAAAAGGCAACAAGGAGAAGAATGCCTTAAAAAGCTGAATTTACCAGATGGAAAAAGAATCTCAAAATCTCACTGAGGGGAATCATTGCTTCAGAATTAGATTGTAGCAAATGGAAGCTAATAAATTTATGAGAAATCAAGATGCTGGTAAATGGATTCAAAGAAATGAAAGAATAAAAGGCAATGTGACATATGTCATGGCAAAAACCACTGACCTGGAAAATAGATCCAGGATAGATAATATAAAAATTATTACACTACCTGAAAGCCATGACCCAAGTAAGAAGCTAGAAATCATCCTGCAGGAAGTTCTCAAAGAAAACTGCTCTGATGTTTTAGTACCAGAGGGGAAAATAGATGTTCAAAGAATCCACTGATCATCTCTGAAAATGATCCCTGAAAGAAAACTCCTAGGAATATTATAGCCAGGTTCCAGAATTCCAAGATTAAGGACAGAATATTACAAGCAGCCAGGAAGAAACAATCTGAATGCTATGGAATCAGAATCAGGATAACCCAGGATCTGTTGGCTTCTACATTGAGGGTTTGAAGGGCTTGGAATATGATATTCGGAGGTTAAAGGAGCTGGGATTAAAACCAAGAGTCACCTACCCAGCAAAACTGAGCATCATGTTTCAGGGGAAAACATGGTCATTCAGTGGAATAGAGAACTTTAAAGCATTCTTGCTGAAAAAAAAAACAGAGTTGAATAGAAAATTTGACCTTCAGATACAAGAAGCAAGAGAAGCATGAGAAGGTAAACAGGGATAAGAAATCATGAGAAACTTATTAAATTTGAACTATTAATATTCCTACATGAAAAAAAATAATTGTAACTTATGGAACTTTTCTCCGTAGTTGAAGGCTATATATATATATATATATATATATATATATATATATATATATATAT
>NW_027187308.1:3299840-3300598 GCF_028583685.1 Petaurus breviceps papuanus | reverse complement strand
TATATATATATATATATATATATATATATATATATATATATATATATGTATATATATACAAGTATATTTGCATATGAATACATATGTGAATGTGTGTATATATGTTTACAAGTATACATAGATAGAGGGCACAGGACAAATTTAACAGGAAGGGATGATATCTAAAAGGTGAAATTAAGAGGTGAGAGGAATATAATGAGAGGAGATGGGAAGAGAGAGAAAGGGGTAAACTATCTCACACAAAAGAGGCAAGGGAAAATGGTTGCAATGGAGGGAAAGAATAGGAAGGCAAAAGGGAATGGGTCAACCTTATTCACATTGAATTTGGCTTCAGGAGGGTATCTCACCCTCCAGAAGAGTAGCGGGGGGGAGGGGATGAGAGGGGCAATGATGGAAGGGAGGGCAGCCCTTGGAGGCGGGGGGGATGGAAGTTGGAATCATCTACTTTTGAAAAGGGACATTATAAAAGTAGAGAATAGAACAAGTGGGGGGTGGGATAGGAGGGAGGTAAATATAGTCAGTCTTTTACAATATATCTACTATGTTATTCTTTTGCATTAGCCACACATGTACAACCTATACTGAACTGCTTATCTCTCCAGTAAGGGTGGGTGACAAGGAAAGAAGGGAATGAGTCTGGAATTGAAAGTTTTAAAATCAAATATTCAAATATATATATATATATATATATATATGTATGTATATATATGTATATATATACACACTGTGGGACTGTGATATATATATATGTGTGTGTG
>NW_027187308.1:3254407-3299740 GCF_028583685.1 Petaurus breviceps papuanus | reverse complement strand
TATATATATATATATATATATATATATATATATATCCTGAGGGGATATCCTGTGGGACTGTTATTTTGGGGAGATGGATAGAGGAAAAACAGGGAGAAAATTTGTAACTCAAAATCTGGTAGAAATGAATAATGTAAATCAGAAGTTAATAAAGCATTTATGAAAAAAAAAAGACGATTACTCTTTTTTCCCCCTTTTTCTAAATGATTTTACTTTTTCAAACACATCATACTCAGGTCTACGCCAATCTTTTTTTTTTTTGAGCTACCCAATTAGTAATAACAATCTTAGACATATGTTTTACATTTCATCATATGAAAATAAATAAACTCTCCTTTTTGAGACCCTTGAAATTGGTCTTTGATGTGTATCTTTTATTGCTCTTGGATCTGGTATACAAATTTCCTATTAAGTTCAGGCGATGTTTTTGCAACAAAATCCTGAAGTTTTGGGAATTTATTAAATGCTCATTTTTTGTTTTCATTTAGCATTATGCTTAGCATTGCTGGGTATGATATTTTTTTTTTACTACAATCCCAATTCTTTTGCTCATAGTTTTCCAAGACCTTCAGCATTTTTGTATTGCTCCTGCTATGTCTTGGGTGATTCTAATTGTTTCTCTGCCATGTTTTTTTCCCCATTCTTGTTTTTCATTGATTGATAACTTCTTGATGCAATACATCATATATACTAAATCTTAAACATGCACACACACATACACACACTATATGCATGTATACACATATGCACACACATATATGTATGATACTTTCCTGATACCTTGCTGTTCTATTACTTAGACTCTTCCCCTCCAAAGATCTCTCCTTTATTCACCCCTTTTCACCCTTTCTCCTTACCCTCTGGTTTCTAGCTTTATTTAGAAGACTTTTATAACTTTCCAAATTCATACATATAAATATACACATGCATATGTACATATGCACATATCAATAGATATAGATATACATGATGTATACATATATACATGTGTAAATATACACACATATTTTGATATATAGACATAGACAGACAGACAGACAGATGGACAGATGTATGGTTGGATATATGGATGGATGGATAAAAGCACAGAAAGCTCAGATAAATTTCAAAGGCATGTGTAAAAATTTGAATTAAAAGAACTCATTGTCATTTATATTTGGAGGACCAAAATGACATCACAATGTCAGAGTAAAAGTACAATGACTGACTGTGACTAATTAGACTGATATGAGAACAGAAGACTAGCATATGTGTAACAGTAATGAAATTTGAAGACCCTTTTATATTGCTAAGCTTATAGGTACTTAGCACCTAGTTTCAAATTAAGGCTATGTTAAAAACCTGAAGGTATGAACCCCTTTTGCTGATGTAAGAGAAAGGGGATAAGCAGGGAACCCCAGTTGCAGACATAACAGGAAGGGACTGAACAGGGAGGAGCAATACTGCATATAAGGAAAAACCCACCTGAGAAGGTCAGAATGTCCTGGAAACTTGTGGTGGCAGAGCTTCTTCTAAGGGCCAGCACAGCTGCTGAGGACTTCCAAGGGCCATTCAAGCTGCTGAAGATTTCTGAGGGCCAGCCAGAGGAGGCATGACTGTGGTGCTGGTACTTTGTCTTTTTGTGGCTTTGTTAAGGCTTGACTTCCCAGGAATAGATACTGTGAAGTATTTAAGTTGGACTGGACACTGTGAGCTTCAGTGTGGAACAGAAACTGTATGGAGAGCTGGAAAAGGAATTGGGAGCTGTCAGCCTTTGAACCCAGGTGACAGTTTAGTGAATTCAGGTAGGATCTGGGACCATGGGACCAAGCTGAAAGAAGAGTTTACTTGGATACTGTGTAGTGACTGAGAAGATTATGATTTACTTGTGACAAAGGGGTGGATGGCCTGTGCATTTCCCACTACCCCTTAAGAGGGTACTAAGTAGTAACTGATGAATGAGTACTTACTGATGATTGAATAGTTACTGATGAGAGAATAGTGACTGATTTGTAACTTTGTGTGCCCCATGGGTGGAAGACTTTGACCTTTTGTACTTTAAGTTTGAATGATTGATTTACTAAGTGATTGATTGACTAAATGACTGTATTCTGTTCAAAATTATGTGACCACGATGGTGAAAAATATGTGGCCATTTTAGTAATCAGTTGTTGATTTGTGACATGATAAATGCTGTATTTTGATTTTCTGTGATAAGTTGTAACATTGTGAATGCTGTACCTTGATTTTCTTTGAATGTTTTGCTCTGATTTATGATTGAATAGAGTGTTCACTATACTGTGTAATCAGAACCTTGAAAAGCTGTTCACAGTAGCATTCTTCTGGAAGGCTGCTTGTGCATGCCTTTACAACATGTTAGACACAAATAGTCCATTTGAACATTTGAACACCCCAGCGTCCCCAGAGTGGCTGCCACCACAGGTTCTTGGATCTGCTTTGATAAAAGAAAGCAACTCAAAACGGGTTAACAAGCTTACTTTAATCAGTAAAACATGTATCATTTACCTAGTTCAGGGGAAAGAGGTCAGCACCCCAAACTTCAGAGTATACAGACAGAATTATCAAGACAGAAACAGATTTCCAAACTGTCCAACCATTACATCCATACCCAATCAACATCTGGGTTTCAACATCTGCATTTTTCAAAGCCAGGGGGCTCTGGACAATGGCTTTCCAGAGTTTCATCTGATCAAATCACAGAACACTTCTCAAAGTGAGCCCCAAAACAAAGCTACACATCAGGGCTTATATAGCCTTCTCCTGGCTCAGAGAATGTAAAAACCTTATTGACCCACTGGCCAATCAAAAAGTATCTACTGAAAAACAAGCCTCCCACCCCAGACTCCAGGTGCACTTTAGCCTAGGGGCAGGGAAGATCTTACAAATTTACATTCCCATTACAACATCTCACATTTGTTTTGAGCTACTGCAATTGTTCTTTGCTCATAGTATGCAGAGCCATCTTTGATGTGGGCATGCTACACTGATCAGATCTTTGTTGGTGTCCTTAATGAGTCACAATTGGTACAGAAGTTCTTCAAGAGACCTTAGAGTGTCTTTATAGTGCTTCTTCTGACCCCTGTATAAGCACTTGCCTTGTGTGAATTCTCTACAATGCAGTCTTTTAGACAAATATACTTCTGACATTCAAACAACCTGGTCATCACATTAAAGTTGTGCTCCCTCCAGTAGAGTTTGAATACTTGGCAGTTCAGCTCAAGAGAAGATCTCAGTGTCTGGTACCTTGTGGCTAAATGGAATACAACATAATATCAATGATGACTTCTTTGGGAAAAAAAAAAAGGAAAGGAAACATGGTTTAGTTAGAGGATCTAAAGTTAGAGGACCTGGGCTCAAATCTGTCCACTGGAGTTTATGACATCTGAGACCTTTAGCAAATCACTTAACTTGATTCTGAACCTCCATTTCCTCATCTATAAAATTAGGTGGTTGGACAAAGTGTCTCGTGTTCCTTTGTATCACTGCATCTATTGAAATATGAAATGAAACATTAAGAAACATAGCATACTAAACATTTCCTGGGTGCTAAGTGTTGGGAACAAATACAAATACAAAAGGGAAATATGGGCTCTGGCTAACTACTTTTAAAATTTGCAACCTAATGGTGGAGATAACACACACAAAGGAGGGTAGTTATTAGGTTAAGGTGCTTTGGACTGGGTATTTACAGGAGTGGTGTCTGGTGATAGATATATTACTTCCAGGAACAAGAGGGAGTAGATTTAATTATTCAATCATGTTTTACTTCCAGAATTAGGGGGTGAGAAAATAGAAGAATTAGTAACATATTTACCCTGTGGAAAATCATTGATTGAAGTAAGATGATACTATTGAGGAGGTGGCCTTTGAAATGATAGTGAAGTGAATTATCATAGTTGGGGGCCTTTATGAAATAATCATTCAGGAAAAGCAGTTACTGATTAGGAAAGTGAGATATTAGAGCAAAGGTTCTTCTAGGGTATGGTCTATAGTGGGGTCACAAAGGAAATTTACAAAGCTGTGGAGGAGGTGGTAGCCTTTGAGGAGGGAGTGAAAATGCATTCAATCACAATTCCCAGAGTAAAACTGTTTCTTAGTTTAGCTTGACAAGCAACATGCACTGCAATCAATGTGCATTTCTGATCATGAATGCCTAGAGAGCCAACAACCCATTCGGTAATTATGCTTTGAAATGTAAGAAATTGCATGTTGTGGCAGAAGGTGCTGCAAAAAACCTCCCAGGTGGTGATTCTGACATGATGTCATGATGCACCGATTGGGAACCAGAGTAGTATTGTTTTCTTCCTGTGCATGACTTCTTGTCATTACAATATGCAGAGGTAAAACAGAGCTTGGCTCAATAAATCTGTGGCGTTCAAACTCAATTTTGAGAAGAATACGCATCAATTTTGGACTTTAATCTAGAATTCAGCCTGCTCTTGAAGGGCATTGTACAGTCTGTCCAACTTATTGCAATTTAAATTTCAAGTGACCTCTTTACTCGTATGCTTGCCAATCCAAATGATTGCCTGATTAGATTTTATAGAATTGAATTTGAATTCTGTATCAATGAAATAAAAGTTTTCATTTTAAAAATCATTAATATTTTTAAGCCTAAAAATTCAGAGGTGGTTTTTGTAGCCCCTGACATTGAGACAGATTTAGACATTATTTCTTTTCTAATAAATTCACAATGTGGGTATGGTGATTGAACATTAATTTGTCATTCAAACATCCATTCAACAAGCATTTATTAAGGTCCTACTATGTGTTGAATGTTTTACTCAGTGCTAGGGAAAGTAACAAAAAACAAAATTAATAGCCCCCTATGTTCAAAAATGTGTAGCTTAATACTGTAGATAAAAATGCATAAGAAATACATGAACATGGTGCTTAGAGAATATAATGAATTCTTCAGTGTTTCAATGAATCTATGATTTCACTGCTATGATTATACTTTGCAAGGGCAACAGAAACACTGAATCTCAGGACTAGAAAGGATCTTAGATGTCATTTAACCCAAGCAATTTCACAATGCTCACCTGCAGATGAACAAAATCATTCTCTTCCACATACCTAAGAAGTGGTCATCCATACTTTGCTTTAAGAATTCCAGGGAGAGCTAGCCATGCCGGATCTTAAATATTATTATAAGACAACTCCAAAAGACTCATGATGGAAAACATGGAAAATGCTGTCCACATCCAGAAAAAGAACAATGGAGTCAGAATGCAGATTGAAGCATATGATTTGCTCTATCTCTCTGTCTTTCTCACTCTGTCTCTGTCTTTCTCTCTGTGTCTCTTTCTGTCTGTCTCTCTCTGTCTCTTTATTTTTTTTCTTTCTGTCTGTCTGTCTGTCTGTCTCTCTGTCTCTTTCTCTCTGTTTCTTCTTATTGTTTTTCCCATTGGTTCTAATTATTCTTTACAACATGGAAAAATGGGAAAATAGGTTTAATATAAATATAAATTTAGAGCCTATATCAAATTGTATGCGGTCTTGGGGTGGAAGGAAGGGAGAGATGGGGGAGAATGTGGAACTCAAAATCTTATGGAAGGGGGTGGCTACATGGCCCAGTGAATAGAGCACCAGCCTCGGAGTCAGGAGGACCTGAGTTAAAATCGAACTCAGACACCAAACATTTACTATCTATGTGACCTTGGGCAAGTCACTTAACTCCAATTGCCTTGTTCTAACCTCCCCCCCCCCAAAAGGGGGAAAATAATCTTATGGAAGTAAATGTTGGAAACTAAAAGTAAATTAATTATTAAAAAAAGGAATTCCAAGGAGGAAAGTTAAAGCTTTACTTTCTGAGAAATATAATTCTACTTTTAGACATCTCTAATTCCCAAATTTTTTTGCAGATAATCAAGACTAAAAATTCTTTCTGCTCCTCCTTTCTTTTCTTTCTTTTTCACTGTTGTTGGCCAGCCTTAATAAGCCTGATATCTGTTGCACCCTATTTCTATCACAAACCTTACCCAAGTTTTCACTCCTGTATGTGAAACATCCACAATTCTTTTGCATCATATGAAATCAATTCATGATGTTTCACCTTTTCAAATTTATCATTAACCTTCTTATGATGTAGCATCAAGAAATGAACATGATACTCTAGATCAGTTATGACTTATGCAAAATACTGGGCATTAACTTCACCCCAGTCCTGACTTCATGCTTCTCTTGATGCGGCCTAATAGCATTAACTATTTCATTACAGTATTGTAATATTGAATAATTTTGAGAGAATTTGACATTGACTTATTTAAGTGAAGTACAAGACGAAAAAGCATTTCTTGAGTATTCATTTAGAGAGAGCATTCCAAGTTGATGATTCCCCATGGAATTCATTTATCACTCTTTTCCTGGCTGGTCATTCAGCTGTTTTGGAAGTCACCTGGTCACACAATTACCAAGTCCATATCTTTTCGTTTGGTTCAGAAGAATTAAATGAAAGATCTTTTCAAACTCTTTGATAGAATCTAGGTAATCAAAAGCAATACAATTCCTTTGGTCTAACAATAGAGCAAACCTGTGAAAGCAAAGAAGAAAAAAAAGGAAAAATAAGAAATCAGGTTAGTTGAATGGATCTTGATGATTCCATCAAGACTCTATAATTATTACTTCCTTTTTTTGATGAGTACTAAATATTAACTTAATAACATATCCCATATGTTGTTAGGAATTGAAATAAAGGTTAATGCTCTGTAGTTTGCAAACTCCATTTTTTGTTTCTTTTTTTTAGTTAAGGAAATATTTTCTTTTTTTATGCTGGTCCCATAGCACCTCTTCTCTTTCAATAATCTTCAATAAAAGCAATGACAGTGGTTCAATAATCCTATCTACCTGTTTATTCAGTTACTCAGTAATGAGGTAACATCACATCATTCAACATTCTTATTCTTTTTGTCTTTTAATTTTTTAATATTAGTTTGTGCAATAACACAAGCATTTTCATAATATAATACAATAAAAAGACAATGGCACATGAAACTGCTGATCTTCTATGTACAACTTGCTATGCCTTTCAAATATACAAAAATATATTGTTCTTTTCTCTTCTTTTCTTCCCTCACCACCCCACCCCAGAGATGGTTACCATTGAACATAGGTAGGTAGATAAATAGATAGATTGATAGATAGATATATATGCCTTTTAGAAATAATTTATGAATTCATAATAGACAAAATAACATACTGCTCAAAGTCATTCTTAAAACAATATTAGCATTGCTGTATACCATGTTCTCTTGGTTCTTCTCATTTTTGTTTCCCATTATTTTGTGCAAGTTTTTGCCTGTTTTCCTAAAATCATTGAGCCCATCATTTCTTTTTTTATTCATTTTTGATTATTCTTTTCCACAATATTATTCCAAAATTTCGCTCTGCCTTTTTATTGTTGAATTGAGAAAAGATAAATTCCTTTTCTTATAAGTCTCATTTTACACTGAGATTTATCACTCTATATATTATTGTTACAGAATTATTCAGTATTTTTGGATTCATTTTCAAACTTCTCCTTTAAGCTTATATATTTATTTTGGAAAGCATATAATCATAGATTTAGATCTAGAAAGAATATTAGAAATCATGAAGTACATCTCACTCCTTCTATAGGTCATGAATTTGAGCCTCAGAGAGGTGAAGCTACATGTCTAAAATCACCCATATAATAAGTGCCCATGTGATAAAACTTTAGCTGCTCAATCCTCTAATCCACTTCTCATTCCACTACACTATCTTCAGTAGGGTGGAATGTTTCTCCTTTCTTACCACTCTTTTATACTGATGTAAATTGAAATGACAATCTCCTACTTGTGCAAATAAAGACTGGAAAGACTGAATATTGTGTTGGAAAAGGCATTTTTACCTATTTTGTTTTTACTATTCCATAAATAAGATTTTAGCAATTTTTTCTCTTGTTTTATACCATATAAAGTTAGTGAATAGTTATGATATAGACTGATTATTAAATGATCTAATCAGTTAGCATTAATTTTTAGTAATTACTGAGGAACTTTTTGGTGGATAGGAGTAGGAGAAAGACTGGTAATTCTTTCAATCAACAAGAGCTTAATAAGTGTCCACTCTGTGCCAGGAAGTATTTGAAAGCCTGGAAACTACCAAAAAATGAAACAGATTGTTCTCAAGAAAGTTCTATTCGTTTTGTGGAGACATGTAAATAAAGAAAGAAATATGTGTGTGCGCACAGACACACACCATTGATATACAAACCAAAGATTTATTTTGTTTTGTTTTGTTGTTTATGAGAAAAATGCTAGTACTCTAGTGCAAGCATGGAATATCAGAAAGATAAGAAAAGTTTTTTATGTTCTATCATAAATATCATGATAAATGTAATTTCATATAGACAATGCGTGTAAATGAAAACTTAATTATGACTTGCTTAAAACCATGCTTTTGCTCCACTGTAATACAAAGAAAGCAATATGCACACCCTTCATAGTATGAGATAAAGATGAATAATTTCATCATTGAGGATAGTCACTTTTCAAGTAGGGTTCCCAAAATATACATGCCTTAATAGAATCTCTTCCTTCTATGGTGAACCTCTCTATACTTTTTTGCGGTGATATTAAAATGACAGACCACAAAACTTCACCAGGTCTATGGCTGAAGAGGCCTATTTAAATGGATTTGCCAAAGTTTGATCTTGACTACCTTTGCATTTGGAAACCTCTATGTCAGAATATTATCTCAGAAGCAGCAGTATGGCATAATGGAAACTGTACTGGACTCGGTAAGATGAAATATAGTCTTCAATCCCAGCTCTGCTATTTATTAATTCAGTGACTTTAAGCAAGTCACATTATCTTTCTGGGTATCAGGATTCTAATTTGAAACAATAAGGCTGGTGAAAAAGGTAACTTTTGGTGTTCCATTTGTTTTTAAATTTATGCTCCTATGAATAGGATTTAAGTATAACATAGAAGAATTAGATATTAAAATTTACATGACTAGCCAACTTATTTAGTAAATTTAAGGGATAATTTATATCTAAAGTTATTTTAATAAATTAATTATCAGATAATAATCATTTGAGAAGTTTAGTACATAAAAAGGTGCTGTGGGAATACAGGAGAAATATATAGTGTCCTTTCTACTCTCAAAGAGTTTATAGTCAATTTAAGCAAATAAGTATAAAAGACAATATTTAAATAGTTTCATAAAATATGGAGGTTATTAATTAATTGTCTAAAGTGGCAAATCATATGTTTTTTAAACTTTCACAGTGAATTCTTTAATCTGAGAAACAGTATTCCAACTGACACACTCATGGAAACATCTACCCAGTGTCACTTGCCCAAAATGTTTATTGGAATTTAGAGTAGCCAAAGATTTCAAAATTATGCTGATGACACCATGATTAATAGTTAAGTATAAATAAGAGATAATATCTCTAAAGCATTGCATTCTTTAAAAAATAACACATTGGAAGATATAGAAGTCAAAATTCAGAGATGAAAGAAATAATAGTAAAAGAAAAATAAACAAAATACATTTGGAAGAATACCTGAAACCTCTTAAATCACTTGAAGAAGTAATTCAATGAGATATACCCTAAGAAATTTTGGTCTGTCAGAAAAATAAGATGAAAAAGTGACATCGTAGCCCAGGGAATCATTTTAGCAATCCATGCTGAAGTTTTGTAAACAGGAAAAAAAGGACAACTTTATATCCATAGATAATTTTAATCATATAATCCACAGATTAGTAGTCAAATCTGAAGATCAAGTCAAAGAGAAATGTGGTGGTAAAGCTGTAGAATGACTACTTTCAATAACAAATTTTAAAAGAAATTAGCAGAGAACTTTTACTTACTAAGGAAATGTAGTCCAAAACGTGCAAAATTTATTCCTGTTCCATAAACAAGGAAAAGAAGTGTTAAAATATGGTATTGTAAAAATAAAGTAAATTAATTTACACTAAAAAATAACAGATTTTGTAAAGTTGAGTTTAATTATCAATATAAATTAATATACGTGTGTGATTGAAAAATATACACATATATGTGTAGTTGAAACGGTGTTGCCATTATAATCCTTTATTTTCATCTGCTTCTTTTTATTGAATTTCTAAATAAATCTGGAGAAGTTTGATTTTTTAACTATTTCTTTTTCTTTACATTTTTAGGATCTCATTGGAATTGCAGCATTTTTCCCTTGAATATGAGCTGTTACTTTTTATTTTTGCCTTACTCTACCTTACTTTAGAGCATATACAACTTTTCCGAAGGCCTAATTTTGTTTGTATATTCTTTCTTTTTAGTCTCTCTCATTTTGTTTTGTTTTGTTTTTGATGTTTCCTTTTGATGAATTATACGAATTCCAAATTCACTTTTTTTCTCTTTCCTCCCATATTCAATTAATTACAAACTATTGCTGATTCTACATCTCTTATACATTCCCCCAGCTCTCCTTTGATACCATTAGTCTGAACAACCTGGGGCAAGCTCTTATCACCTTACTTATAAAATATTATTATAATTATCTGTTTGGTTTCCATGCCTCAAATCTCTCTACACTACAATGCATTCTCCACCAAGCTGTCCAATTTTTCTTTTTTAAGCTCAGGCCCGATCATGTCACTCCACTCTTCTTTTTTTTTTTTTAATTTTTATTTTAGATACAAAAACCAGAACACAAATATAGATTAGAGGAAAGAAACCAAAAAAATATCATAAATTTAAACACAAAATTAAAACGCGAGGAAAAAGTATGCCATGTGCATAGCAGAACAAAAGAAATTATTCAAAATATGTAACAATAAATTTTCATTTCAAGAAAGCCTGTATGATAAATACTACAACATTTTCCTTTTTTTTCCCCAGAAGATTTCTTTTGTTCTATGCTGTGCACTTTTTTACTTTATTGTTTTTTTTTTCTCTACTGCCCCCATCCTCACCCCGGAAGGCTACAATTAAGTATGCATATATTTATAGCTATAGATATATACATAAATATATAGACATATACTTTCCCAAACAAATTCTACTCCTGATCTTTGTTTATATGATGGTGCATATCACTTGTTCCCTATACCTCCTGCCTCCTCTATTTTACTTCTACCTGCTACCTTGACCTCCTGTTATTTTCCTGTCCCCCTCTAAGGATCCCTCCCGTATCCTCCCTTTCCCATAAATCTAAACACCCTTCCGTAGCACTCTTTATCCTATTCCCTCACCTTCCCCTCTAAAGGTCCCTCCCTCCCTTGTCCTCTTCACCTATCGCCTTACCATCTTACTGCTTCTGGATTTAGAAGATTTTTATACTTTCAATATATGTGTCTATCTATCTATCTATCTATCTATCTATCTATCTATCTATCTATCTATCATCCATCTCTCTATTTATCTATTGTTCTATTGATCAATCAACCATAAATATATATATATATATGTATATGTGTGTATATCTATATATATGTGTGTGTACAAGTGAGTTTACATATATGTGTGTGTTTGTGTGTGTATGTGTGTATGTATGTGTATTTATATGTGTGTGTTTTCCTCTTAAACCCATTCCTGATCTAAGTAGGTCACCAGAACTATGCACCTTCCTCCCCCATCTAATTCCTTTACATGAATTCTTCATCTTGCACCTCATTTGCATACTCTTTTTAGGTGTTCTTACATGGTTTTACTTTTTAAGTTCCTATCATGTTCAGGTTTATCTCAATCTTTCTTATGAGCTACACATTTATTAGTAAGAATCTTAGACGTACATTTTGCATTTTACATATGTAAAAAGCAAATTATCTGTCCTTATTGAATCCCTTATAATCAGTCTTTGGTATATACTTTATGTTTTTCTTGGCTCTTGTATGTCAAATCAACTCAAAATTTGTTGTTCTTGTGTTTTTATGACAAAGTCTTGAAATCTGACATTTGTTTAAATGTTCATTTTTTTTCATTGAGGATTATGTTTAACTTTGCTGGGTATATTTTCAGCTGGAGCCTCTGTTCTATTGCTCTTCAATATATCAAATTCCAAGATGTGTAGTCCTTTAATATCTCTACAGCTAGGTCTTGTGTGATTCTAATTGTGGCACCATCACACTTAAATTATTTTATTCTTGTTGCTTTTAGTATTTTATCCTTAAGCTGGGGTTTTTGGAATTTGACTAAAATATTCACATGAGTTTCCCTCATAGGATCTCTTTTTTATGTGGTGATCAATGGATTCTTTCCATTTCTACTTTTCCCCTCTTGTTCTAATGCTTCAGGATAATTTTCTTTAATTATTTCTTGTATTATTGTATCAAGATTCTTTTTTTATCAGAGTTTTCACTTAGTCCAATTATTTGTATGTTTCTCTTCTTGATCTAGACTCTTAGATCTGTTGATTTTCTTATGATTAGCTTTCTCTTCTATTTTTATAATTCAAATTTGTTTAATTATTTCTTGATCTTTTATAATTTCTCTAGCTTCACCTTGCCTAATTCTAATTTTCAAGGTGTCATTTTGTTCCTTAAAATTCTCAATATCATTTTCTAATTGGTTGAACTTTCTTTCATAATTCTCTTTTCTTTTCTTGGATTATTCTTTTTTTAAAGGTTTTCCTCCATCTCGGTCACTTGATTTTTAAAATCTTTTAAAGAATCTTCCATTAATTATTTTTGGGCAGTTGACATTTTGTCATTACTCTTTGGGGGTAGAAGGAGATTTCTTGACTTCAATATCATCCTCTGAAGACAAACCCTGGTCTTTTCTATTCCCATGATAGCTTTCTATGGTTGGATTCTTCCTCCTTTGCCTGTGCACTTTTTTGGTGGTAATAGCTTGATTTCTATAATCATCTCTAGCCCTGGGGGATGGAGGATGGTGCATCTTGCCCAGATCTTCAGTTTTGCCTCTAGCCTGGAATCAAAGCAAACCTCCAAACTCCTGTAAATGTCCTTAACCAGGGGCATTCTGCCATACTGCTTCTATACTCACTGCATGTGTGCTCATTCTTACTCACCCCCTCTGCTTTTTGATGTACAGCTGGATATAGCCTTTCCTTGTCAGCATAGATTCCCTCCATCTTCCCTGGATCAGAAGCCCAACTCCCCTCCCTGTTCCAGTCATAAAAGTTCCTGTGGCTGGGGCCGAGGTAGCCTCTCAAACCAAGTAATACCAGGGCATACTACTTCTCATTTAAGCAGACCCTAGCCTAGAGATGTTTACTCTTCACAGGGACCAAGCCTCATCCTGGCATTCTTCTCCTGATCTTCAAAAATTGTCAGAGGAAGACCCCTGTCGTGCCTCAATTCTTATTTTTACCTGCACTTTGTTTCCCCTAATGTGCCATTTTATCTCTTTTGTTGGGGAAAATTCTTGAGAGCTTGGAATTTTATGACTTACTCTTCCATCTTCCACTGTCCTCTTCAATGAAATGATATCTAGGATTCAGAATCCCTATCTATCTAGTATAAGTAAAAGAGTATTCAACATAATTCCTCTTTAGAAATTGCCTTTTGTGATAATTTTCAAGAGAACAAATAATGTTCAATCAAAGATGATGAATCTGGAAAAGTATTATCATTAAGGTACAGACCTTCAGTTAACTGGCATTTATTAAATGCATACTATGTGTCAGGTATTATGTGGTTCAGGTGAAAAAAAGTACTTGGGGTGATAATCATGGAGAACAAAGGGACTTTGGAGATCGTCTTGGAAAGACACTTTATTTTTCAGATAGGGAGGATTAGATTGGCCCAAAGTATAGGAGGTAGTTGGAACAGAAGTTGGAACACAGTAGCTCAAAATTCAAAAACCTTTCCTTGATAAAATACTTCTTGAACTTTTTTTTTCATAAATTACATTTCAGTGAATGTGTCTATAAGGATAAAGATATATGAGATAGAGATAAGGAAGAGAAAGCTAGAGAACACTGGGCCGCAAATATCAGTCTCTGCACACAAAAAAAGGAAAAGTCAATTGCTGGTTGTTTAAATCTTCTACCTTGTCTTGATGTATGAAAGAACAATGAGAAAGCAGCTAATATCCATGAAAAAAATATTCCTTGAGTTAAAAAAAGGTAAAAATAAATTAATAATAGCATGAACTTACAGAAAGTAGGGATCATGGAAATTATCTGATCCAGTCCCTACATTTCACAGACAAAGGGAATGGAGTACATAGGAATGATTGCACTTATTCTAGGTTATACAGGTGGAGAGAAGTCTAGACCATAACAAGCCTTCATGCTTTTAGCCAAATTTGGTGCTCCCTTCAGTATACCACACTATCTGTTTAGACAATTAGAGTTGAAGAATGGGGATCTTCAGAGACACAGGTCTGTTGAACAAAGAAGGGGAAGAGGAAATTTTCTGGAAAAATAGTCATATGCAAGCAGCATAATGAAAAGGGCAAATCCATTTGCTTGGCAAGGTATTCACCTAGTATAAAGGTCATCAAAAAATAGAGCATATATGTACAAGGAAAATTGGATGCTAGTGTAACATAGAAGGGAAATAGAGTAGGGAAGGGGAAAAATAGAATTAATATTTCTTGGAGATAGAAACCAATGATAAATATCATCCAACCTATTACCTTGATAGTTGGTGGAATAGTGGTTAGAAAAGAAATGGAACAAGGAAGATTGTTGGTTAAATATTTACTAGGCTGGAAAAGGGTAAAGTAAGTAAAAGAAATTACCCACAATCTGAGAATGAAATAATTTAAGTTTATTCTGAGTAGATGGAGTTTATGATAGAAAATTGGAACTAGCTTGGTATAAGCAAAAATAAACAAACAAAATAGTCAAAAACAAACAAACAAACCAAAATCAATGGGTTAGAACTGGTTTAAAGTTGTGGATGTATAAATATTATGAAATATTTGTATATAACACATATGTGTTAATTTGAGAGGACAGCACAAACCTAACAATTGTAATTGTGAATATGAATGGACAAAACTCACAAGTAGAACAGAATATAAGTATACATAGATTAAAAAAATAGAACAAATAATTCATATCAGTTACATTTAGACCACGAATCCAACTGCAACTTAAAATGAGGGCTAGAATAAAATTCATTATAATTCCTGTGATTAAAAAAAAACAGTAATTGCAATAAGATTTGAAAGTAAGTGGGGAAAAATACATTCTCAAGAGATTATAAATAGGAAGAATACATTATACATAGACACCAATATTAATCAAATTTTCAATCAATAAACATTTATCATGGACTACTATACATCAGATATTGTGCTAGAACAGAGGATACAAATACAAATACTTGTATTCTAATAGGGAAAACAAGTGCATAAAAAAGTATAAATCAAGAGGGACTGGATTTTCTATGAGAAATCACTGGTAAATAAGCTACTTCTGCCCATTCAGAATGGGACATTCTCATGATTTGTAATCATAGAGAATTACAAAGAACACTGTCAATCTCTATTACATGCTCAGTGTCACACCACCAGTATATATAAGAGGAAGCATTTGAACTCATTTTCCTGTCTTATTATCTGATTATCCAAATTATAGCCCTGAATATATTAAATTCTAACTCTTTTCATGTCTCCAAAGGGTTATGAAGTTCACTGGTTTAATGTGCATTTAGAGAGATTAGAATCTGAAATATCAAGGCTTGAAATCTGAAAAGACTCATTAGATGAGAGAAAAATTGATGGACAGATAGTCAGTTAATAAACATTTATTAAACATCTATTATGTATCAGATCCTGTACAAAGTGTAGAGGATACAAATTGAATTTTAAAAAGTTACACTCAGCTCTTCAAGGAACTTAAAATCTAATTGGGGAATACAACACACACACACACACACACACACACACACACACACACACACACACACCTGAAAGGCAGGTGGAGGGAGCAGAGGGAAGAATATAGTAGAGGAATATGTTGAAGCTCAAAAGCAATGTATAAAGTAGGAAATAGTGAGATTATGCTTACCTCTTTCATAAATAGATGGGCGGCCAGGTGGCTCTGCGAGTAAGAGCACCGGCTCCAGTGTCGAGATGGCCCGGGCTCAGATACTCAGCACCACACCCAGAAATAACTGGCCGTGTAACCTTGAGTAAGTTACTTAACCCCAATTGCTTTTAAAAAAATAAATAAATAGAGGCCCTTGACAATTGGAAATTAGAGTAAAATGGTATCTAGCATATTCAAATGCTATTGCATATAAATATATATATATATATATATATATATATATACATGATTGTATGCCAGCATACATGCATTCATATAAGTATCCACTATATCTAAGTGAAGACAGAGACAGAGACATACAAAGAGATGGATAGATAGATATATACCATATTAGGGCAACTGGGTGGCAGAATAGATGGAACACTTGACTTGGAGTCAGGAAGATCTGAATTCAAATTCAGTCTCAGACACTAGCTTTGCGACTCTGGGAAAGTAATTTAACCCTGTTTATCAGTTTCTTCATCCATAAAAAGAACTGAAGAAGGAAATGACCAGCTACTCTAGTATCTTTGTCAAGAAAATTCCAAATGGGCTGATGAAGTCAGACACAGCTGAAATGATTGAACAAAGTACTAACATCTTTTGGTTTTTCTCGTCAAATATAGAACTTAGCATACTTTCCTAATTTCAAAAGAATAGGAGAGAAAAATCTTAAAGGATGGTTAATGTCTCATATCCCCAAAGTAAAATATGGAAATAAAGTGTCTGTAGCAGAAGTTAGTATTTGGAGAAATACCAGAAATTGAAGTATTGAGGCTATCTCATGTTCATAGATATGTATCTACAGGAAGACATACTTTTTAGTTTGCCCTTTAGTACCTATCATTTGGAACTTAGGACTGTTATAATAGCACATTGCTCTCTGTCAACCAGAGGGCTTTTAACACAATTCTCTTTTTTTCTTAGAGAATTAAGAAAAGAATGAGTTTTAATAGCATCCTAGTTCACATAAAAAAAAATCCTTGCATTTATTTGAATGATCAGATACTTAAATGCAAATCGTGTTTATTTGAATGTCTGATCAGAGCTTCAAATCATAGCATCATACACATTTATTTCAATGTCCAATCCCAGTGATCAGACATTCACATAAACACAGGTGCAATAATTAAACATGCAATTTTATAGATAGTCCTCCTGCTCTCTCTATTTCTATATTCTTCCACATGAACACCTGAGTCAACTGAGCCTTATTGTGATGGATCTGGGTTTGTTCTTTTGTTTGGCTTTTTTAAGCACAATTGTGAATTGGCACTGAATGCACATTCTCCAAAAATTTAAAGGTGTATACATGTGTGACAACCAGAGCTTATCTGATAGAAACCTGACCGTTAGTTTTGTGCTAGCTACCTGCTCAGTGATGTCAAGGGCAATGCAAGGTAAGAGGCTCTGACCTATAAAATCAGAAATTGGCCTGAAATGCATGAAGGATCAGGGGTGTACCATTATAATGACTCATTGGGGGGAGAGGTGTGACTATATGCATTATTAACATTTTCAGTAGAATCTGCATTATTAACATTTTTTCATAACTTTAAGCTTAGAAAATCAACAAAACAATATATGGCACTGATTTATAGTATGTGCCAATTTCTAGTTATAAATATTCACTTTGAAAATTTAATAATTGACTTTCTCAGAACTGGCTTTGACTTACTGCTATGGAAAAAAAATCACGTAAAAGAAAGCAGTGGACAAATCAGTGCATCAACAAGCACCTATTAAACACTATTTAATGTATTCAACGCAGTGTGTGAAATTAAAAAAAAATATGAAGAAAAGCAATCTAGACATATGATCCTCTGATCCTTGATCTGGCACTTATTACCTGTGTAACTGCACAATTCACTTGACCTATCTTGTCATTTGCTTCTTCAACTATAAAAGGAAGTCATTGGATCCAATCTATAGAATCTCTTCAATCTCTTCAAGTCCTTTTTGGCATTCTGGTTTGCAACTTTGAGAGAAAAGATATAAAATGTCATCACCACATTGAAGAAAATACCCTGGGGAAGACAACATAAGAGGAGCTGATAGTTTCTATGATATCCCTGTGACCAGGTTGCTACATTAGAGACTTTGGGGAATTTCCCTTGTTTGAGATCAGGATCTAGGCCTCTCTGTCTGTCTGTCTGTTTCTGTCTCTCTCCCTCTCTCCTTCTACCTCTCCCTCTCCCTTTTCCCTACCATCTTGCTTCAACTGACTTGCTTTCCTCCTAATAGAGGAGTGCCTTGACTGCTTATATCCTCATATGTGTACTTTCTCTGAAGGCAGCTCTATGTCACAGTTAATGGACTGCTGGGCCTGAAGTTAGAAAGACTCATCTTCCTGAGTTCAAATCTGTCCTCAGACACTTACTATCTATGTGACCCTGGGTACATCACTTAACCTTTTTTGCTTCAGTTTCCTGATCTGTAAAATGAGGTGGAGAAAGAAATGGCAAAACACACCAATATCTTTGCCAAGGAAACTCCAAATTGGGTCATGAAGGACTAGACACAACTGAAAAATGATGCAACAACAAATACTTTCTCTAACTTCTATTTTGCTATTGATTTGGATAAATGAGTTAGTTGGCTAAATGTAATATGTATTCATCATCAAACTGTTATTTGGTAGGAAGAGAAAAGACTAGAGATGTATATTTGGTCTCTCTTTGAGCAACCCAACCTGTTACATATGGAAAGATAGCACTCAACAAAAATAAAATTGAGTGATTTCTCTTATGATCATGAAAGTATAGCATTAGAATTGGGAGAGATCTTAAATATTTTCTGGTCTTTTTACAGGTACGTAACTTGATAACCTGCATGTATTCTAACTACTTAAAAATGCTTAGATTGTGGAAAGTTCTTATTTCAACTGTGCTCAAGCCCTATACAAAAAAATCTTCTTTTCTAAGTAGAGATCCCCAAAAGGTTGGAAAAACTATGCCACGAGTGAAGCCTCCCTATGACAGCCAACATGAATGTTTTTATATTTTATTAACACTAGACTATGACCACAGTTACTTGAAGGTCAGGAAAGAGATTAAAACACAGGTTGCTCCCAAATGTTTTAAATAACAATATTTACAGAGAGCACAGAATTTTACTTATCTTACTTCTTCATTCACCTTAAAACTCACTGCTGCTTCCAAATAAATAACAAAATCTTACCCCCCAAATAGTCTTTTTTTGTATAAAGGAAGCAAGTCTCAGATAACTGCTGTGAAACTTTGTTATGCTCTCTCTCAAGCATGCTCATCAGATAGATTTTGAATGTTGTTATCCCTATTGGATTCTATTTTCATAAAACTCACATCATCTTTCATATCTAAATGCCATGTATCTAAGCAGTAGCAGAGAAGACAGAATAATGAAAAACTTTTTCATAAATGAAGAATAAACAGAATGAGAAGGAAGAGAACGGTCACAATTATATGCAGGTATATCAGAATGGGAAGCAATAAAACTATAAGATGGTTATTCCAGGAAGCAGAAATAGCTCTTTAATTTAGCTTAGTGAAAAGCCCAAACTTTGCTAAGGCTTCAGCCCAAAAGTTTCTATTTTCTGTATTTTTGTGCCTACACAGAGCAAAGTAATATGGCAGTTTTAAAATTATGACACTATTATGATTAATATAAACAGCAAATACAACCCTTAGAGGTCCAGGGAAAAAAATGTGAAGTGCATTGGTGGATCATCTAAATTCTTAATTATTCCCTAGAAAACCGTATTATGATTAACCAAATTACATTGAGCAAATCAAGTTCTTGGGAACTTAGGTTCACATGTGGGTTCATTCCTGACTGGTAAAAATAGAGACTATAAAATCTTAAACTAGATTTTTACAAAGACCTGAGATGATAAAATTTTCATAATGGTAATGTAACAATAACAGCGGTAGAACAATAACCAAGACCAAGAGTATGTACATGTCACCTATTCTGTCAAATTTAACAAAACTAAGTTTGTTTCTAGATAAAGATTATCATGCAGCAGTGAAAACCAAAGAAGACAAGGATGACAGTAATATGAATTCAGCTAACAATATGTCAACAAAGGTCAGCTCCCTCTCCACTACCATGCTCACCTGATTTAAGAAATCTAGTGGAAGAAATCAAATCCATGTGGGAACACTATGAAGTACCTATCAAACTTGTCTGCTACTAGAGTTGCCAAAGATGTTTTCACTGAGACCTGAATAACCAAAATCATCTATTATCTCCATACACTTCTGAGGAAGGCTCTGGTTAACATGATGTTGATAAGTTTAAGGCTTAATTTTACCACATTCATGATAGAATGAACTGACAAAACTCTTCCACAAGCTTAGTGATGTGACAGAGTTATTGTCTCACTTTCCTCATCCTGAGAACGATGTACTATATAATGCCTGTAATAGGGCTGTGTTGCAGCTATCTATCTTCAAACTGCTTCTGAAAATGTAGGCTTTAATTTCCCATGTGACCATTTATACCTCTGACTTCAGGAATCATTATAAATCAGTGCTTGGTCTATTGTTTTATTGATTGTTTACACTTAAGAAAGTGTTAGGTATATAGTTAAAACTTAAACTGTGTCCACATATTTCTCCACCCTGTGCCTCTAGCCCATTTTTGAACACTAAACTAGATCACCCCTGTACTATTCTATAAGCATAACTTGAACTCAGCAGTAGTAGTGTAGGAGACTCGGGAATGAAGTCATCACCAAATGTATAAGGATGATATTAATGATGATGATGATCTTGATGACTAACACTAATAAAGTACTTTAAATTTGCAAGATGCTTTATACAGATTACCTCACTTGAGCCTTGCAACACCCTACCCATAGTGCAGTTAAAGTATGCCTTCCTATTTAATCTTTAGAGAATTTCCTTTAGTATTAGTACACATTTATTGATTCCTTTGCTCCATAAGCAACATGACAGCTGCCTTTGCGGAACCTTTTTTGAAAACTATGTAAACTGGAGCATCCCATTTTATCCACCAAGCTGAAAGCTGCTGTGAGGTACTGAAAATGACAAAGGTCTCATGTGACTCTGTCCTCTAATGAATCACAGTCCTTCTGTTGATAGACTTTTAGATTGTGATTGGCTACAATATAAATAGTTCATTTTAAGCAATCCTAATATTGTTGTATGGCACTCACACAAAACCCACACCAAAATTTTATGACATGCCCACAGTGGCACAGTGGACAAAGCACTGGACCTGGAATAAGGAAGCTCTAAATTAAAATATGACCTCAGACACTTATTTTTCAGACACTGACTAGTTGTGTGAGGCTGGGGGGAAAAACCTCTTCTCTGTTTCCTCAACTATAAAGGAGGGATAATAATAGCACATACATTTCAGGGTTATGGTGAGGATCGAAAGGGTTTGTATATGTAAATTGTTTATTACAATGCCTAGAATATGCTTGTTTTTTGCTGTCCTTCACTTCTTTTCTTTCCTCCTTCATTACTTCTTTTTCAGCCTTCTTGCCCACCTAATTATTTGATTAAAAGGTGGAGGGGTGAGGGAATTGTTCATTATATCTACTTACACAATTGTCTAAAGAGCATTAAGCATATAACAAAATAATTGCATCAACTTCTTGACATTGGATTTTTAAGGTTTGCAAAGTTCTTTGCTCAAAGTATTTCATATTACTGTTACAACAAATGCATGAGATAAGCATTAGAAGTCTTATTATCTCAATATATATATATATATAAACTTATGTCCCAGAGTTCATTGACTTACTCATATTTGCACAACTAAGTAGTGAGTATCAAATGTAGCAATGTGAACAGAAATCATCTCAGAATATAATCTACAATGCCACTTGCTTCTCCCTACACCTTCATCTTTCCATTCCCTTTATAACTTGAAAATTAGTGTTTCTTACTTGACTAGTCAGTAGACAAAGAAAGGGAAGTGAATTTTTTCCTCCATATACTTATAACCCATACATATATGAGAACAGGAATTTATTTTGGGGAAGGCATAAGGTTTTTTCTCTTATTGCATTGCTCTCTCACCAACTTGGACCCTTTTTATGAATTGTGGAAAGAGTCAGTGGTGAAAATCTTTCTCACCATTTGGAGTTGAACTCAGCAGCAGGAGGTGGTATATCTGTCTACACCTTTTATGATTAGTTATGCCTCATGGTTCTACCCAAAAAGCATTTTCTGATTTGTGCAAACATTAAAATCATTCAAATCATATAGCAATGCTCAGAATTTCAATAAATGAAAGAAAAAAAATTGAATCTCTGGACATGTTTCATGACCGTTTTGTTACTGGTGGGGAGTGGGAGAAAGAGGGAAGCAGTGCAGGAAGAGTGTTCAAAATATTTTTGTTGAAACATTGATCAGGGCGACAACATGTGGGGTATGTCTGTACATAGAAAGTTGTAACAGGATAATTGCTAGGTTTTTCTGTATGAATAAATAAGTATTTCATTGCTTTATGTACTATCTATACATGTGAATTCATCTATACAACACATTTTCCCATTCGATCAAGATCTTCACCAATTTTCTTATCTTCCAAACCTATGCATTTAACCCAATAGTAGCCAAATTTCCATTTGAATTCACTAAATGAAATCATGTTTCCTCAGTAAATATAGAGTTGACATGGTGCTATTGATTTTCTCTTCTCAATCATGATGCAATTTGACTGGACATTTTAAAATTGCTGCTACATGGCAACCCGGAAACAACTGTAATGGTTGAATAAACACATTGGGTTTTTCAAAATGAGTTGGGATTAGGAGTAGAATAGTGGTGGAAACAATAAAAGATACATTAAATCTCCTGAATGACCAGCCTACATATAACTTATTAAATAACATTTTAAAATATATGGAAACTTGTTATTCAACAAGTGAGAATTCTGCTATTGTTCTCCTTTCCTAAATTTTGCTACTGAATTTAGCAATGAAAGATATGATTTTCCCCAGTGCATGGATGGGACAAATGAGGAAGTTAGTCAGTAACACTATCAGGAATAAGGACCCCTGTTCACAGTGTTCTGTTCTATACATTTCATAATAGTGTATTGAATCAGTAGCATAATTATAATATAATCCTGATAATACTACTGAATAACTGTAAAATATAGCTATAATTATGACTTTGATTATAGTATGTAAAGTATATTCCCCCTCCTCCCCATTTCTTCTTTTGCGGGTTGCAAGTGCTCTGGGAAAATCCTTTGGGATTAAAGTACATGATTAAAGAAAAGGATTTCCCTTAAAAAAAGTTCTTTAGAAGGATCCCTTTGATTTATTTTCTTTCATGTGATTCTTATGGAATGCTAGCTATTAATTGGATATATTACAAAGCTTTAGATGAAAGTCTGCACAGGAATCATATTGAAAGAGAGAATCTCTGAATGTTCAGTTACAACTTAAAACAGGTTGATTACATCTGTCCATCTTCTTATCTCCTTTACTCTCTGGTGCCAGTTTATAGAAGTCCAAAAACAATATTTACTAAAATTGCTGCCCAGGTTTGGGGGAGTGAGAAAAAATGGGAGGGATTACACATCTCTCAACTGAAAATTTGTGAGAGTCCTCGATTTCCCATACATTTGAATTTCTTCCAAATTCAGTGATAAATATCCCTGTAAATACAAAGCATGAGAAATGTATACAAAACACCCCACTTCCCAATACCAATACATAAAGAAAAAGCTGCTGAATTCAAATGCAGCCCCAAGTTCTGGATATACAAACTCCCAGATAATTAAGAGTTTCCTACTTATCAGTACAATATGTCAGATTTGTTCTCTATATATTCTAGAAAGCAGGCATTAAAGCTGTTTTATTAAGCAGTTTAAGGCTTTCTTCCCCACTTTTTGCTGAATGAGTGAAAGATAAAAGGAGGGTTTTATCAAGGTTTTTTAAAATTAAAAGTATCTATCTTCCCTCTAGTTGATTAAGTATCTGCATTTTGGGGTTGTTAAAAAATTGTTCAATTGACCTTGATGGATGCTTTCAATCACTAGTTTTTTCTTTCTTTTTTTTTCTTCTTAGTTGTACCAAGGCCAAGGTCCACCAGATGTCAGTACAATATAAATAATCCAAATTGTTTTATTTAAAAGCCAAATAGGAAGCCTAACACAAGGTAAGTGCCAGAAAATAAAGCAATTTCATTGAATTACACAAGAATTCACAGGCACTAAATGGAGGAAAAGAAAAGGTTAAAACACTGGTCAAAGACAAGCATCGATATGATATTTAAAGTGCGTTTCTACTAATAGCACTGTGTCAGTATTAATGTAAGCTGATAAAGCTGATCTTTTATTTACCCTTCCTCCAGTTTCATTATCATTCAATTGCTGTATTTGCAATTGGACTTCTTATTCACTAGTGGTTATACATATCGACATCCTAAGTTATATACTTCCCTCAGTATTTTTCCCATTCTTTTAACACACACACACACACACACACACACACACACAAACACATACACAAACACCATCAGCAAGCTATGTTCCCTGACCAGTGTCTCCACTGATCACAGTTAACTAAAGTTTACTAAGTCTTTCTGACCCAATGATGTTTCTGTGAAGCATATTGGACTGTAATGTTAATTTTTTCAGTTTTCTTTTTATTATAACAGGCAGCATAACCTAATGAACAGATAGTCAGTCTTGGAATTATATACATCTGACAAATACTACATGACTGGGCTGGTTACTTAACCTCACAGTTCTTTGTAGATAATCTAACGAAGTAATAAAAAAAAACTGCTTTATTTGTTTCTCCTGCATTTTTCTTTGCTTTTTTTTTTGGAGGGCAATTGGGTTAAATGACTTGCCCAAAGTCACATGGCTAGTAAGTATGTCAAGTGTGTGAGGCTGGATTTGAACTCAGCTCCTTCTGACTCCAGGGCCAGTGCTGTATTCACTGCACCACTTAGCTGCCCCTATCTCCTGCATTTTTTTATTTTCTTCTGTTCATTAAAGAATATCTTATTAAGGAACATGTATGTTCCTATGACACCACAACTACCTGCTACTTAGAAAATATGATTTAAGGTGGTTTTCATTAGGAAAATATAATTTTTAAAAGCTCAATGGAGGAAAGTGATATCATTTTCAAAGGGAAAGAGAAAAAAATGTGTTTCAGAACAGAAAAGAGGAAAGTTGGATCTTAATGAAGAAACTGTCATTTGGGTAAATCATAATTCCTACAGTGATTTTTTTTAACTAACAAAAAATGAAAGTGTAAGGCTTTAGGTTAAAGAAGGTTTGAAAAAACAGTATATAAAAACAATTCACATGTTTTTTTTTTTCTTTTTGGGGGGTAATGTTTTTTCTCCTATGGTATTTTTACACACAGGAATTTTTTTCCATCTTTGCTACGTCCTGTTAGTTGCATTTGTGCATGCTGCTAGGAAGCTGGAGAGTCCAAGAATCCAAATATAGCAGAGGCTACAGAGTCCACCCTGGCATATCTAAGCATTTTAAAACCCAATGCTGTGGTAAGTGAGCAGATTAACTAATGGAGTAAGAGAGGAGAAAAGGAAAGCATACCAGTGCAGAATGCAAACAGATGTTCTTGAGGCTGAGGGAGATTCATTTTCACAACCCTTTCTTAACTTAGGGACTCAGAAGTTTATTGATCTACCTTTTTTTTCTTCCTTTTTTTTCCTTCTGTTTCTTTTTCTCCCAAACCCTCAAACAACCATAACTTTTTATGAGGATGTCTGCCTCCTCAACTTAAAATAGACTTTCAACTTCTAAGAATGAGCTCCTTCTCCCACATAGATCAAACTTTTTGGGATATGTTTTTTTTTTCCTCTCTCTTTTTTTGCTTTTTGTTTGGAGGGAAAATTGGGGTTAAATGAATTGCCCAAGGTCACATGGCTAGTTTTTGTGTTAAGTGTCTGAGGCCAGATTTTAACTCAGGCTCCTGACTCCGGGTGCTCTATTCACTGTGCCACCTAGCCGCCTCTTTTTTTTTCCCTCTTAAAAACAAATTTTAAAAAATAAAAAAAAAACCTATACAAATAAAGTACTAGTAAACACCCAGTCTTTTGAACAAGTATGACATAAAAATACAATAATATAAAATACTGCAGTGATTTTTTTAAGAAGGGTCGCAAAATATGTTGTTTATATAGATTTGGAATATGATCAGTGGCAGAGGAAGCAAAGAAAAATCAAGTCAAATAATGGACATGCCAGCTCTCCTGATGAGATTAATGGACATGTCAGCTCCAGTCATTGGCATACTCATGTAGCTGGAGGATTAGGCTGTTCTATCTTATCCAAAGTTGGCTCAATTCTGTCCTTTAATCAGTGGGAATACTGAGTTCACAATAGGGAAGCAAGCAAGAGAGCAGCATATTGTTTGGTCCATGGGAGCTGTATGGCAGCATCAGGTATGAGCCTTAAATCTTGGTGGCTGAATAGAGAATGTAGCAGTTCAACTCTAGGCATAATACAATATTTAAAGTGATCTTAAATTAGATCTTAAATATTTTGGATGTCTTGTGGGTTATATTTTTCAATTAATAAAAAATATGAAAAAAATCAGTTACATCCACATACCTCCTTTTGGGTTTTGTGTTATTCAGTCATGTCCAGCTCTTTATAACTCCATTTGGGGTTTTCTTGGCAGATACTGTATTGCTGTTTTTTTTTTCCTTCTCCAGTGCATTTTATACATGAGGAACCGAGGAAAAGAGGGTTAAGAGATTTGCCCATGGTTACACAGTTACTAAGTGTCTGAGTATAGATTTGAAGTAATGAAGAAAACTTTTCCTGCCTTAATGGCCCACAACTCTATACATTGAGCCAACATGCCTGCCCCGACATGCCTCCCTAAGAGTTTTCAAAGATTATGGTAAAGAACAAAAGAACTGGCACTTCACATTGGCTTGTGGGCAAGAAAGGCATAATGGAATGGGATTATAAGGGACTGACAGGAAAAAAAAGGTTTTAATGGAATCAAATAATGGTGTCTTGAAACAGTAGCTAGATGAGCAAGTGCCTTCTTTTAAGCCAGTCCAGAAACAACCTGCTAAACAATAATGTCAAATGCATCAGAAGAAAGGACAAGGTCATACACAGATGACAATCACCAGTTTCAACAAGTGATGTGTGGCGAGAAGAAAGCCAAGGGGGTGGAGACATGAATGTCTTCAAGTGTCAAAAATCTCTTATTATCCTAAGTCTGCATAAATTTTCAGGGGTTCAGTATCAACCTTCTGGTTCACATTGACCTTGCAGTCCACAGAAATTCGAGGTCATCTTCATATCCATTGATTTCCAGACATCTTTCCTTCACCTTATGCTTATATCATAGATTATTTTACTCACATTAAGCTTTGCATTTACCTTTTGAAATTTTATCTTATTTAAGATGGTCCATCATTGTAATCTACCAAGATTTTTTTTATCCTAATTCTTCTATCCAATGTATTAGCTATTCTACCTAACTCATTTTCATCTGAAAATATAACAAGCCCACCACCAGATTATATATCTTCCAGACAGTCACCCACTAGCCTCTCTGACCAAACTGGAAACTCAGTGGAACCAGGCTTTTGACCACTGATTAAGACACAGTGGTCCCGTATTAAACTGTCTTTGACCCAGCAATAACATTATTGTGTCTATTTCCAGTGATGACTAGGGAAAAAAAGAAAAAAATCTATATATTCTAAAATATTTATAACAGCTCTTTTGAGCAAAGAACTGGAAATTGTAGGGATGCCCAAAAATTGGGGAATGGCTGCACAAGTTACAGTATATGAGTGTGATGGGATACTACCATGGAATAAGAAACAATAAACTTGATGATCTTTGTGACAAAGACAGACTTGAACAAAATAACGAAGAGTGAAATGAGAAGAACCAAGAGAACATTATATAAAGCAGTAATAATATTGTTTTAAGAACAACTTTGAGCAAATAAGTCATTTTGACTGTTATAAATGCCCAAATTAGCTACAAAGGACATATGAATGAGGTCTGTCTCTGCAACCAGAGAAAAAAATACTGATAAGCAGAAGTATATATATAATGATTTTACGCACACACATTTGTGTTTAATGGTAGCCATCTCTAGGGTGGGGAACAGGAAGAGAAAAAAGGAAATATTTTCATGGTAATTTTATATATTTAAAAGGAATAGCAAGTTGTACATCATAGATTTGTAGTACATATTATAAAAATATTTGTTTCATTCCATAAATTTAAAAGGAAATAAATTTTAAAAATTTAAAAAGAATAAGCTCTACGATCTTTGGTCAGAGGTATTTAGTCTTAAATAAATGATTATAATATTGGATACCTATTACCATGACATGTTATATGTGGAAATGGAGTATTATCATAAATGCTTAGAGATTATCATATGAAAAGCCTCATTAAAAGTGAAAAGTATTTTATGAGAATAAAAAAGCCCTGGGCCCTTAACCAGACAAAAGAGAACATGGAATAGTAAATAGAAAGCAGGCCTTGAAGCCAGTAACACCAATAAGAACAAGTTTAAGGACTTCCCTAATATACATTGTCTCTGTGACACTTAGCAACTCGCTAAACATTTCAGGGCCTCAGAAAATGTTTTAAGTTGCAGAGTACATACTGATCTGCAGTGGCACAAGAAGTTTCATATAACAATGGAATAGCAGGTCTGAAAAAGAAAAAAAGAAAGGAAGAAACAAGCATACCATAAAGATAAATAATCCTTTATTCCCTGTAGATTTCACATTCAAGATCTCTGCAGTAATTCAAGGATATCTATATTGTACCCTCCCCTTCAGTTAAATGGTTTGCCAAAGGTCTTTTAGATGTTAAATGGCAAAGCCAAAATTTGAACATAAGTTCTTTGCTTTTATTTCTCCCTTCTCACTTTCCTTCCACAAAAGAGTTTTTTTGCTTTTGATCACTACCTCCCTCAAACTTAACTGCCTTCTATCAGCTTCCCCCACCCCGCTTGTTTCCTTTCACTTTTCACTTACTACTTCTTCCCTTCCTTCTATCCACTCCCTCCTTTTTTTTCTGCTTTCCCCTACTACTGCTTATAGGGCAAGTTAGATTCCTATATTTAAGTGAGTATATTATCACTCCTTGAATCCAAACCAATGAAAGTAAAGTTCAAACAATGCTTATCTCCTTCCCTTCTTTTCCCCTACTATTATGTTTCTATGCCTCTTCATGTGATGTAACTTACCTTTTTCTGCCTCCTCCTTTCCTCTTCTCCCATTACAATCCATTTGCACTTTAATTGGATTTTGTATCACCATATCAGTTAATTTATACCCACACCCTCTATCTATGTAAAACCCTTTGAAATGTCACAAAAAAAAATACAGTTCTCAAGATTAATGATTATCATCATTCCATATAGGGATGCAAAAAATTTGCTCTTATTGAATTACAAGTTGTTTTTTTTCCTGTTTATGTTTTCATATTATTTGATATTTGATGTATTAATTTGATATTTTATATTATTTGATATTTGATTATGTTTTTAATTCTCTCTTGAGTTTTATATTTAATGATCAAATTTTCCTTGAACTCTGACCTTTTCATCAGACAGTTCCTTATTTCATTGAATGTCCAACTTCTTGCCTGAAAGTTTATGCTCAATTTTGCTGGGTAATTGATCATTGGCTGTAGCCAAACCTTGCTTGTCTTACAATATATCATATTCCAATTCCTCTGATCTTTTAATGTAGACGTTGCAAGTTCCTGTGTGATCCTGACTGTAGTTCCATCATATTTGAATTGTTTCTTTCTGACTGCTTGCAGTATTTTCTCATTGACCTGATAATTCTGGAGATTGCTACAATATTAATTGGTGTTTTTAACTTGGGATCTCTTTTGGGAGGTGATTCTTTTGATGACTATTTTACCCTATGATTCTAGGATCTCAGGGTATTTTTTTGTGATCATTTTTTGGAAGATAATGTCCAGGCTCATATTCGCATCATGGGTTTTGGTAGACCAATAGTTTTTAGATTCTCTATCCTGGATCTGTTTTCCAGATCAGTTGCTTTTCCAGTGAGATATTTTACATTTTACTTTATTGCTTCTTTAGATTTTCTTCGACTAATTCTTGAGGCTTCATAGAATCATTAGCTTCTGCTTTTCCAATTCTTATTTTTAACAAATTGTTTTCTTTATTTAATTTTTGAAGTCCTTTTGCATTTAGCCATTTTTTCCTTTTAAGAATTTATTTTCTCCAGTTAGGTTTTGTACCTCTTTATCCATTTGGTCAACTGTATTTTTAAAGGAGTCGTTCTCTTCTGTAATTTTTTTTCCATTTTGCCAATTGTATTTTTTTTATTAATTTGTTTGCTTACTTTTAGTTGACAAGATTGAATTCCACAATTCCTTGACTTTCAAATTTTGCCCCCCGCTTTTCACCCCCTCCCCCATGGTGGCATACAATCAAGTATTGGATCTACAAATACTTTCACATTAGACATTAGTCAGGTTATAAAGACGTATTGTATCAGATGGAGTGAAAAATGGTAAAGAGGAAATAAAACCAAACAAGAGAAATAAAAAGATCAGGTAGTTTGCTTGTCTCTCTCCCAGCTCTGACAGACCACTGTCTTGTGCTGAGACATTTGTGAATCACCACTGATGTGGGTGACTCAGTTTGCCAGGGCCTACTCCCCCTTTGCTATGATTAGGTGTGTCTTGCTGCAGCCCCCACACTCTACACTCTGTGTTCCCCCTCTACCTGGTGCAACAAATCTTTCATGTCTCTTTCTTTCTTTCTTTTTAAGAAATTGGGGTTAAGTAACTTGCTCAAGGTTACATGGCCAGTTATTTCTGGGTGTGGTGCTAAGTATCTGAGCCTGGATTTGATCCCCAGGTCATCCCTATACTGGTGGCAGTGCTCTTACTCACTGAGCCACCTGGCCACCCCTAAGCAATTGGGGTTAAGTAACTTCCTCAAGGTTACATGTCCAGGTGTTTCTGTGTGGGTGCTAAGTGTCTGAGACTGGATTTGATCCCCAGGTTATCCTGACAGTGGGGCAGGTGCTCTTACTCTCTGTGCTACATGGCCACCCATCCTGTCTATTTTCTATATTGTCCTATATCTTGGATTGCAAGTTCTTTGACTAAAAATCTGATAGTCTGTTCACTAGGAACTTTGTCATATGTTCGCCTGCATTTGTACCAATGATTTAGATGAACATTTAAAAACCATGCTTCTTACATTTGCAGATGACTTAAAGGAGGGAGAAATAGTGAATACATTCTTTGAGAGAGGTGGTTGTATGCAAAAATATAATAACTTGGTAGAATTGATAAACCAAGCTGAGTATCTGAAGTTTAACATGTATACATGTAATATCTATATATATATATATATATATATATATATATATACGCTTAGTTTCAAAAATGAACATCATGAGTTAATGATGAGGGAAATTAGCATTCTTAAAAAGAAAAATAATTATATAAATACTTAATAGATTATTGTCCCTAAGATTATCAATGATATATCAAAGTTTAAGCTGGATGGTCCTTACTTAGTCTTCATTGTCTTTGACTTCTTAACAGATTTTGACATTGGAAACCACAACTGGCAAAGTGGGCTTGGAGTGAAGGAGTTTGATTATGACTGTCACCTGTGTAAAGTTAAGTGAAGAATACGAATAGATGAGGTTATACTTCCTGCTAAATAGCCTCCTTTTTATTATATGATACAGTTGTATTCTTGTTCTTACATCATCATTTATATCATTACCATAAGAGTGAAGGTTTTCTAACCTTCTTACCCAGGTCGAAAATCTTCTACTTCTTTACCTTGGCCCTCTGGATTGAAGACTATGCAAATTTATGCTTCCACAAGACATCTTTTCTATACCTTCTCATAACAATTGTCTTGTGACAACCACAGTGGAGGGCTAGAGGTGGTGGTATCTATGTCTAAGTCATTGCTTGCAAGATTCTTGGCAAAGTCCTCTTAAATCAGATGATGATTCACCTCGAAGATGATCATGTACTTAAGAGCCAGTGTGGCTTCAGAAAGGGTTAAGAAATGCTGACATGGCGTTTCCTGTCCAAAAATTCCAGAAGAAATTCCAGGAGCAGAATAGAGCTATGTTTACAATATTTGTTGATCTAACCAAGGCCTTTGATACTATCAGTCTCTAGGGTCTATGGAACATCATGGTGAAATTTGGTTGCTCAGAGAAATTCATTTTTATTATATATCAGTTTCATTATGGAATGCTTGAATAAGTTCTGGATAACAGATGATATTCTTGCACTTTATAAGTCACCAATGGAGTAAAAGAGATCTGTGTTCTTGCTTCTCTAATTTTTAGCATGATGTCTTGAGTTATGCTATCAGATGCCTTCAATGATGACAAAAGCTGCATCAAGTTCAACTACCATACTAATGACAAATTATTTAACGTGAAAAGACTACAAGTTAAGACTTAAGTGAAGGGAGAGTTGGAGCAGAATTTTTTGTTAAAAATGATTGTACACTCAATGTAGCCTCTGAGACTTAGAAGCAAAAAAAATATGAATTGATTCTCTGCTTCTTGTGCTAATTTTGACCTAAAAATTAACATCAAATAAACACTGATTCTCCATCAGACAGCACCACAACATTTTTATATTGAGCCATCAGTTACAGCAAATGAAGATTGTGAATGCTGTAGATAAGTTAATTTACCTTGGCAGTATACTTTCCAGGGATGCACTCATAAATGATGAGGGTGAAGCATACATTGCCAAAACTAGCTCAGTGTTTGGAAGATCTGAAAGAAAGTATGGGAGAGAAAAAGTCTTAGGTTACCTAGTAAACTGAAGGTCTGTAGACCCATTATGTTGAGCTCATTGATGTATGTGTATGAAACCTAGAGAGTACCAGTGCCATGCCAGAAAATTGAACCTCTTATATTTGAACTTCTCTTAGGAAAAATTCTGATGATCGCCTGGCAAGATAAGGGATTAGACAATGAGATCCATTCTTGAGCTGAACTGTCAAGCATTCAATCTCTTCTGAAGAGCTATAACACTGATGGGCTGGCCCCATTGTTCAAAAGTCAAATGTACGCTTTCCTAAAAGACTATTTTATGGACATTTCACACAAGACAGGTACCCACATTGTAGTCAGAAAAAGCAATACAAAGACACTCTCCTGGTGTTTTTTTTTTTTGGCTGTTGTTGTTTTTTAGCAATTTGGGGTTAAGGAACTTGCTCAAGGTTACATGGCCAGCTATTTCTGGGTGTGGTGCTAAGTATCTGAGACCAGATTCGATTCCAGGTTATCCCGACTCTGGGGCCGGTGCTCTTACTCGCTGTGCTGCCTGGCTGCCTCAGGTTCATCCTGCATGCTCTTCCCACATCAAAAATTTAGGGATATCTTCATTCCAAATGTCCACATGGACTATGTGTGCCCAAACAACTTTTATTGGTCTTATGAGCCACAGTTGGACATACTGTACACTGATCTTGATATGATGGTGTCATTTTGGTCCTCATTGTGCACAAAGAACAAACAACATCTTTAATTTCCACTTTAGATACCTTGTGTGTATATTGTTATTTCATGTTTTCTCCTCTATTAAAATATGTGCTCCTTGAGAGAAGGTATGTGTTTTTACCTTGCCTCATATTCCTAGCATTTGCCAAAGTTTCTGGACTACAATATATGATTAAGAAAAATTTTTTTTGACTGACTAAGGATCTCCTTGGTTCTCTTCCCTTCTCTTTCCTTTCCTCAATCAGCTATGCTATAAATGACCAGTATTGGGAATAAGATACTCTTATTAAGGATATCCTTTATCGTAAGGTCAAAAAGATAATTGATGAAATGTATCCAAAAGCCATTCAGGTATAGGAGAGGGAGCACAGTGGACCTTTATTTCCTTAAAAGCAGAATCATATTATCCACAACAAATTATTTTTATTGGCAGTATGTTTAAGCAATATGGAGCCCTCTCATTAGGAAGATGGGAGTGTATACTTCCCAATGATGGTATATATAGTTTGATCATTTATCTCAGTGTGCCCCAAATCATAGTTGGATTACAGAGTAGGTACCCCCTTGTATCTTCTTATCAAGGTCTGTTCATTAAAAATATTATATTTTTAAAATCCTCCAAAACCTAAACCAAGTCAACAAACATATATTAAGTGTTATTATGTGCCAGTCACTATGTCAAACATTGGGAATACAAAGAAAGGAAAAAAAAAACAGTAACCTCTGTTAAGTAGCTCACAGGTAATAGAAAAGACAACATGCAAAGGTTAGTGGAGGGAAGACACCTCTATTAAAGGGGAATGGGAAAGAAATGTTGTAGAAGATAGGTTTTAACTTGGACTTGAAGGAAGATAGGATGGCCAGGAGATTGAAATGAAGAGGGAAAGAAGTCAGGTCATGAGGATCAGACAGTAAAAATGTGCCATTCTTTCTAATAACAACAACAACAACAACAAAAACAATCAAATAGACATACCATATTGCTTAAAGCATAATTAATTGCCTTTCTCCTCATGACAGTTTATGGTTGTCTAGAATTCTCAAATTAAACAGACACACACACACATACACAAATAAATGAGTCTATTAATTTAGAGTTGTGATATGCATTCCTGATAATAATTGCTCAAGAAATTTGAATCTAGACCCTTGTTTTGAAACAAATGTGAAAGGAAAGGAAATCTATCTTTTCCAGGATATTGCTATTCACTGACACAGTATTAAATAATGGCAATACCCACTGGACTGCACATAGTTACTGCTATTTATAGGTGTGATCCATGAAACCAAAATATGTGCTGAAATGTCTCATACTTGGAAATCTAAGTCTTTGATCATGTAAAATATCACACTAGTCCCACAATCAATATAACAATCAATAAGTTATCAAATTTTTATAATCCATTGCTATGTATCAGGTTCTAAGCTATGCTCTGGAGATACAAAGGAAGGGGGGAAACCACCTATGATTTCAAGGACATAACAGTTTAATGGAAGAGATAACATTCAAACAGATATGTTCAAACAATATATAGACAGTAGAAAATTGAGGTAGTCTCAAAGAGAAGTCTCTGAATTAAGGGCTGGGACAGATTTCTTTTTTTTTTTAACTTTAATTTATTAATTTGTTTGTTTCCTTTTAGTTTACAGGGTTCAATTCCACAATTCCTTGAATTTCACATTTTGTCCCCCTCCCTTCCCTCTCCCCCATGGAGGCTTATTATCAAGTATAGGATCTGTAAATACTTTCACATTATACAATGGTCAGGTTATAAGGATGGATTGTACCAGCTGGAATGAAAAATGGTAAAGAGGACATAAAATCAAATAAGAGAATGAAAAAGATCAGGTATTTTGCTTCCACCTGGATATAAATTTAGTTCTTTCTAGTTCTTTCTCTGGATGCACGTTTTTCTCTCCATCATGAGTCTTTTGGGATTGACTTATATCCCTGTATTGTTGAGAAGAGTCCAGTCTATCAAAGTTGGTCATCACACATACGTTGTGTCTGTAATTGTGTACAAATTCCTCCTGGTTCTACTCTTCTCACTCGGCATCAGTTCTTTTAAGCCTCTCCAGATAAATATGAAGACTGCCTGCTCCCCGTTTCTTATAGCGCAATAGTATTCCATAACATGCATATACCACAACTTGTTCAGCCATTCCCCAATTGATGGGCACCCCCTTAATTCTGGGACAGATTTATTACAGAAAATGAGACTTTAGCTGAGACTTAAAGGAAGCTAAACAACTCAAGAAGTAGACCTGAGGAGGAAGATAATTCTGGATATAGAAGATAGCCAGTTAAAAAGTGCATTCAGGAGACAGAGTTTCACGTGGGAGCAATAGTAAGAAGACCAATGCCCTTGTATATTGAAGTATAGAGTGGAGGTGGGTAAGATGAAAGAAGACCAGAATGGTAGGAAGGGGCTAGATTATGAAGGCATTTAAAAATTATAAAAAGATTTTTATATTTATTCTTGGAGGTAATGGGCAACCAATAGAGTTTTAATGAATAGGTAAGTGACACAGTCAGGTCTGAACGTTAAGCAGATAAATTTGGCAGCTGAGTGGAGAATAAGTGGAGAGACACTTAAGATAGGCATATAAAGCAATAGTCAATGGCAATAGTTCAGCAGTGACTAAGGTGCTGAGTGCCTGTATCAGTATCAAAAGAGAGTAAAAGGTATTATAGAAAAGGTGTTAGGAATAAAGAAACAACATAATATGAAAACTGATTGGAAATGAGGATGCCAACAAGTGAGCTGTGAAGGATTATAATAAATTTTAAGCCTGGGTTGCTAGGAGAATTGTGATACCCTGGACTGTAAAATGGATGGTACAAGAAGGGGGAGATAATGGGGAAAAGACAATGAATCCAGATTTGGATATATTGAGTTTAAAATGTCTATGGGACATACTTTTTCTAAAAAATGTTTAAATAGCAGCTGAGGCTTGAGGTTGAAAAAAAGATTAGAGATAAATAAGGAGATCTTAGAATTATCTACATAGAGACAATACCTGAAGCCATGAGAACTAGTGACAAGAACAAATGAAATATTACAAAAAAAAGACGAGAGGAAAGCCAATGATAGAAGCTCGGGAGTCTAATTTGATATATGAGGTTGTGACTTGTTAGGACTGATGGATCAAGTGAGAGTTTTTGGAGAATGGGACATATAGCATATTAACTGTCAATAAGTAAGCAGCCAAGGACAGAGAGGGATTTAAGGTAAATGAGAATGGGAATGATGGAGAGGGAATCTGCTAGATAAGGTTATTAAATAAAATATTTTTTTGCAAGTAGTGGGGCTTGCCTTGCAAAGAGAAGGTCCACTTCTTCATATTACATGGGAGTTAAAGAGACTGTTGCAGAAGGCATCTGAGTGATGTAAGGTAAGGATATAAGAAAAGAGAATCTCTGAAGAGATCTCAGTTCTTTTCAGTGAAATATGAAGCAATGTTTTTAGCAAATAGTTTGGGGAGAGATGAGGTATGGTGAAGAATGAAAAATTTTGGAAAAGGTACTGTTGTGAAGGGGATAATAATTCAATTGGGAAGTAGAAAATGATTGCCTTTTTGCAGAGAGGGCTCACTTGAGTTTATGTAACATAATTTTTAGTGGATCGAAACAGCTTGTTTTTGTGATTTCCAAGTGAATAGGAGCAAATTCAGAGAGAAAGAAGGAAAGACTCCAAGGCTAAGGTTTGGCAGATAAAGATCAGAGCAGGAAAATGGGTTCAAGGACTGTTCATATGTTCATAGGAGGACAGTGTAAAGCAGAAATGGATCCAAAATAAGTACCAAAATGGGTAAGTGAGAAAGGTTTGGCTAATGTAAGGGTTAAGACCTGGGAAAGGACAGAGGAACAAAGGGATTAATTAGAAATCATAATGAGAATGAGGAATGTGATTTAGGGTTGCAAGGCAGAGGGAGAAGTGGAAGGACAACAGATTGTGTTAATACATGGGCATTTCAGATTTCATAAATATGTCAGTGTTGCATTTGAGGATGATGGCAAAATAATAGGCACAATAATTGCTACTGGTAGGTAAAATGGGGGTAGAGAAGGAGGTTATATGAAATGATTAAATTAAGGAACTAAGAAGAGGTTGTAGTGTTTGACACATTTTTCTTGAAGTCTGTGAGTATGAGACAAAAGTTTGACAAGAAAGGTTTAGCTGATGTAAGTGTTATGACTTGGGAAAGGATAAAGAAATCAAGAGATTATAATTGAGATAGAATGATTCTTTCCTAGAATCCTTGCTCCTTTGCCCTCCAGAAGATCATATTCCAAGCCCCCCAATCCTTTAATGTAAAAACTGCTAAATTTTGTGTTATCTTGACTGTGAATTGGCTTCTTGCAATATGTGTCCTTGACCTGGGAGATTTGGAATTTGCTTATAATATTCCTGGCATATTTCATTTTGGGATCTCTTTCAGGGTATCTGTGGATTCTTTCAATTTCCATTTTTCACTTTAATTCTAGAATATCAGGACAGTTTCTCCTGATAATTTCTTGAAAGATGATATCTAGACTCTTTTTTTGATCGTGGCTTTCAGGTAGTCCAATAGTTTTTAAAATATCTCTTATGGACTTATTTTCCAGGTCAGTTGTTTTTCATAGAGGGTTTGGATTGAGGAAAGTAGGGATAAAGAAGTGAGCAGGGAGGGATTTGCCTGGAAAGGCATTGCTGTTGGTGTCAGATTTCTTTCCATTCCTTCTCACCCATGCCTCCAACTTTATCCATTCAGAAATAAGTCTTTTTCTAATCTTTGCCAGTCAAGTTCTTCTCTCGCTGTTTTTACCTTTTTGTTCCCCCTTCATCACTAAATGAAACTGCTTATAATTGGAAATTTTGTTTATTTCTTGTTCATATTATTCAAACTGTATACACACATATACATATATCAATGGATATAAACATCTTAAATGTTTACATTGGTAACTATATGAAATGTAGTCAGATTGAGAGGAAGGGAAATGTAGCAAAAGGAGAAGGGATTTTTTTCTTTTTTTTAAATTAATGAATTTATTTTTAGTTTTCAATATTCACTCCCAGAATATTTTGGTTTTCAAATATTCTCCCCCTCTTTCTCTTCCCTCCCCAATACAGTAGGATTTTGTTTTTCTTAGTTAACTCAAGCAAATTATGTAACTTATCTAGTTCTATTTCTTTATCTATATGATGAAGACATTAGCCTAGATGACTTCTGCCAGCAGTGTGCTGGTGAGTACTTAACAATCAGCTTTCTGAAAATCAAAAGTATGCCCAGTACACACTTTTTAAGTTTAACATTCATTATTATTACTTACTCTATCACTTTCTTAAATATATTTGCAATCACAAAGACAGTAAATCCAGTCCTATTTTGCCATTTTCTGAGATAAACACATGGAAAATTTAATAATCAACTTATGAACTTATTAGAACTGACTCCAATACAATCCTGTCTGAGGATCCTACCATATCTATATCTATCACAATGTGTTTATCTTACCTTTGTATAGATATAGAGATAGATATAGATAGATATGAATATATTTAAAATTTCTGGAAAATTGTAATCATAATTGTAATAAAACAAAGGAAACAATACGTATTCTAGTGAGGGGTGAAATGATGACTATATGAATGTGATAAAAAAAAAGGAGCTAGGTGGCACAATGGACAGAGGGCCATACCTGAAAGCTAACTCCTATCTTTTAACTTCTTTCTGTCTCAGTTTACTCATTGATAAAATGAGGACAAAAATGTAAATCTCCCAGGATTGTTGTAATAATAAAATGAAATAATATTTGTTAAGCACTCTATAAACATTAAAACATTACATCAATTCCAGCTATGATGATTGACTGTTATTATGTTGATATAAGAAAGGACAAATATGAAGAATATTAAAAAATACAGAAATCCTTATATAAACTTATTTATCTCATAGTGATGGGTATTTAACCTGCGATTTCATCAGTATGAGCATCTCCCAAGTGAAGAGACTTCTTCAACCAAGGTAGGTTAGTAGCTTCTTTGAAATAACTCTTGTTAAAGAGTTTCTTAAAGCAGACTGTCAAACATAGGCAATGCTCCTTCCTCTAGCTGAAGATTAAAATATATTTAGGAAATATTTAAGAAGATAATTAGAAACTCCACAAAACATAGATAATTCTGATATTTCATTTTCCAGGTCAATATATAGTCTCTTGAGGAACCTTATATACAGTGTCCCTTTTCTATTTGAATTTAATACCATTGGCCTAGACCACTAAGCAGGTAAAAACTTAACAGGGTAATAAATTCAGTATGTGGCAGAAGTAGAACTTCATTTCAAGCATCCTGACTTAAAGGATGGTTCTATATCCACTATGGTCTGTTGCCTCTCAGTAGAAAAACATACAAGCAAATATGAAACAGATGTGTGATTAGTTTAGTATTGGGAAATTAGGAGGCATTCTAGGAAGATGACAGAATAGGTTAGAAATATCCAGCTTTCCAGCTTTCCTCCATGAACAGACAGAAAATTGCCACAAAATGAACATAGAGCTACAAAAATAAAGGAATAAAGCAGTTGTCCTCCCAGGAGGAGTCTCCAGGAGCTGAGGTTTGGTTTCAGGGAAGTGTAAACACGTCCACTGAAGGAACAAACAGAAGGCCCTGAAGAAAGTAGACTGAGTCTCAAGAAATGTGACTTCAATTTCCACATCATCAAGGTCTAAAGAAATTTCACCTCAGGAACTTTAACATCATAAACTTTCATCTAAAGAACAGTAGATACTGAGTAAGGGAAAATTGAAAGAACCCCTGCTATTTTCAAAACCAAACCTAATAGTGCTGACTGAACCTGATCCCTGACTATGGCTGTGGATGAGGAGAAAGGAGCCTAGGCTCACTAAGTGTGGTACCATAGAGAACAAGAATATTTTGGGCACAGTATGGCTGGATCTTAGAGAAGAAAAATAGGAGTTCCTGAGGTAGAACCCAGGACAGAATCCAGAAAACAATAGTAAGAAGGATCAGAGGCCTAGGGCCACATAACTTACAAGTTGGAATTAAACCTTGATAATAATAATGTTAACCTAGTAAAAATAAGATGAACTAAAAATGAATAAGCAAAGGAAAAAGTAAGCCAACCATTTATAGCTGCTGTGGTGTAAAAGAATATATGAGTTCATACTCAGAAAAAAAATAATGAGGCTAAAAAAAGCCACTTCTACTCTAAAGAGTAGCATGGAATGATTACAAGCACAAATTTTTTTTTTGAAAGAACATAAAAAGAAATTAAAAATCAAATAAGAGAGAATAAGGGGGAAATAGGGGGGTAAAGCAATTCAAGAAATTATGAAAAGAAAGTTGAGCAATTGAAAAAAGAGATGCAAAATCTTAGGAAAGAAAATAACTCCTTGAAAACTAGATTTGGGGGCAGCCAGGTGGCACAGTGAGTAAGAACACCGGCCCCAGAGTCGGGATAACCTGGGATTGAATCTTGGCTCAGATATTTACCACCACAACCAGAAATAACTGGCCATGTAACCTTGAGCAAGTTACTTAACCCCAATTGCTAAAAATAAATAAATTAATTAAAATTAAAAAATAAATTAGATTTTACAAGTAGAATAAAATGATTTTATATGATATTCTACTGAGATGTAATAGAATCAGAAAAAAAAATTGAAAATAATCTGAATCATCTTAGCAAAACAACTGATCTGAAGAAAAGACCAAGGAGATACAGTATATGAATTGTCAAACTACTTAAATGTTTGATAAAAAAAAAGAATTTGGATACAACATTACAAGAAATTATTAAGGAAAATTGCCTCTGAAATTATAGAACAAGAAAATAAAGTAGATTTTTAAAGAATCTACAGTAATCACCTGAAAGAGATCCTAGGAAGAAAACTTGCAGTAATGTCATGGTCAAGTTTCAAAATTCATAGGTTAAAGAAAAAAATATTGAATGAAACAAGAAACAAACAATTTAAATATGCTAGAAAAGCAATAAGGATTTCACAAAACTTAGCAGTTTCTACATTAAAAGACTAAAAGTCTTGGGACATTATATTTCAAAGAGGAATGGAACTAGGGTTGCATCCAAGAATAACATATTCAACAAAGGTGAATATAATCCTGAATGAAAAACCAAGAACATTGGATGAACTGAAAATCTTTCTGGTATTTATAGCAAAATGACCAGAACTCAATAGAAAATTTGATATAAAAAATCCAGAAGAAACATAAGGAAATCCTTAAAGACTGATTATAAGGCATCAATTAAGGTTAGGATATTTACTTATAACTTATGAAAATGTTAACAATTATTATTAGTTCTAATAATATCCTTAAAACTATTATTATTAAAGTTCTTTGAAATAAAGGTTGGGGCTCAATTATGTATGATGAGGTGGTTCTAAAAAACAAATTTTGGTAGGAAAAGATTCAAAGGAGAAATTATCTGATATATCTCATATTTGGAAATTCCCAGTGTGGAAAATCTCTACATCAGTGCAACTAGCAACTCATCAATGACTTAGCAGATATAGCCTAGAGCAGTGACTCAATGTAAGATCTATGAAATAGATATGTGTATACATATGTGCACATGCACACCTAGATATATACTTTTTATACAATATGTTGTTAAGAAATGTTAAGAGATCCCCTAAATTCATCTTTTTTGAGTTGCCATATTTTCCAGAAACACTGGACAAAGAGTATATAGGAAGCCCTGATTGTGTCAAAAAGAAGCACTACCTGGGCTGACATAATCTGTTCTTTGCATCCCAACCTGGACTTCTTGTGTATCTTTAGGAGTCAAAATCAAAGCCAGTCAGTCTGTACCAGACTGAAAAACTGCTTTTGCAGCTGGAAACCTTCTAGATAAGTAGACTATCATATTTTCAAGGTTAAGCAATTCTCAAGGGAAAAGAAGGCATCTCCTTGCTCCTCCCCTTTGAGAAGGATTTTCTCCTTTTCCTACTCTAATTGCACCTTTTCCCCTCCCAAGCCATGCCTCTTTGGGTGGACATTTGTGTTTTCTACTCCTGCCTTTGCCCTACTGTCATAAATATGCAAACTTCTTTAGAGACTGGGAACTCTTTGGGTTCCACATGTATGTCCATTCATCTTGTAATAAACTTAGTTTTCACATAAGTTTCATGAAGTTGTAATTTCCTGTTGACAATATATACATACATACATGTACATATATAAGAATATATAAGGACTTTCAAATATATTAAAATAATATCTATATGTATACTTAAAAAGTATAATTACATATAGATATAGTTTTAGGTAGCACAGTGGATAGAGCCTAGACTGGGTCTTAAGTCAGAAAGATTCATCTTTCTGAGCTCAAATCAAGTCTCTGAAACTTATTATCAAGTCACGTCACCCTGTATGCCCCAGTTCCTCATCTGAAAAAATGAACTGGAAAAGGAAATGACAAACCACTGTTGTATCTTTGCCAATAAATTCCAAATGAGGTCATGAATAGTCAGACACAACTAAAATGACTAACCAACAAAATAGACATAGTTATTTACATCTATAATATCTATATCTTATAAATATAACTTTTGAGCCATAAACATATATTTTATTTTATAACTTTAAAAACATTATTCTAAGAAAAAGTAGAAAGATCCAGATTAGTGTGGCAAACTTGGACAATGAATCATGTTAAGTAGTCATATTACTCAAATTAGCTTTCCTTATTTATATTTGACTAGAATCAGTTACAATATTTTACCTAATTGTTACTTAGAATAGTGCAGTTTTAAATACATATGACCAATTTAGGGCATTCATTGGTGTTTCTAAAGACCTCAGACTCAATTCAGAATTCGGAACAAGAAGGCTCACTAAATTTCGCAGACTAGGGTAAGCTGAGTAATAATGGAATCACAGTTTGTGGAGCAAAAGAAGAGATCCTTTTATTGCAGTTTCTTGGAAAAAGTGGGTATATGCTCCCTCACTGGACATATACACACACATACAGAGATAGAACAAGTGGTTATATAGAATTATTTGGTTTTTAACCCCACATTGCCTCAGTTTTCCTCTCATCCATTGGACAAGATGTCCCTCTTCCTGTACTGTCCTTTGTATATTATTCCCTGATGTGCCCCCCACCTTCCCTTGTCATACAATGCATGTTTTAAAATGGCGGCTGTCTTCTCTTGTGGGGTGTATAAGTTAATATGCATAAGGCTAGTTAAACATACATTTTAGTAAAAAGTCTGTGACCATTGCTTGACCATTACCAATTGCAGCCAGTTTCAGCCTGAGCTCCCTTCACAAGCAATTTTTACAATTCTTCCAACTATGATTGGATAGGGTTGTTATCCTTCCTCCCCTCATCCTGGTTTGAACATTCCTGCAAGTCCTGCGTAACATCTGTTTTTGCAATATACATGGTTCCTATAGAGTCTCTAGAAACCAAACTGTTAGCATTTCTCACATTGGTCTCATTAATGAGGACTTTCCAGTATGGTTCACCAGACTACCCAAAGTTTCCATCACACAGGAAGGCCATGACATGAAGCTAAAAAAAAACAAAACATAACAGAACAAAAACCTTCACTTACTGAGTCCAACTCCCTCATTTCACATTTGAGACAAGTGAAACCCAGAGAGAATATGTGATTTTCCCAACTTTAACTAGTTAGTAGAAATTCTCATCTCCTGATTCCCAATTCAGTGTTCCATCTATTATGCCATATGTTCCCTCTGAGTGAAATTCATTAAATCTACATTTATTATAAGAGAAACCTACTGGGAATTTCTCCGCTATGTTTTGGGTTATCAAATGCCATTTGTCATTTTGCTCTAATCTGTGATCTATGTGTTTATGAAATATGGGAACCTTTTTTTCAACCAAAATATCTGTTTGTGAAAGAATATAGAGATTCATAAAACATTTCCCATATCTCTTTTGTCCTTTTCTACTAAACATTGAAATACTCAAAATACTCAAATATATGTTGAAAAATTGATCTCATGCCACTGACATGTATTATAATTCTTGAAAGCAATATCCTCATGACCTAAGGCCTCCACATTTAATGTCAGAATATTCAAAAAGCTAGCATTAAGCATAGAATAAAAAACATACGCAGGTTTTCTCTTTATACAGATTGTTCATGTTCTAACATTCCACTTAGCACATAGCCTGAAATGAAGTTAAATGTTTCCCTTTGATCTTTTCAATTACTTATTCTTGATTTCCTGGGACTTGAAACAATTTACTGATTCTCGAGGGAGTTGTATAATAAATATATCAGTCCAATACTGATGTAAAGGATAAACTCCAATAAGTCACTAATGTCAGAAAGGAAAAAAAAATTACAACTACTTGCTATGTTGATTTTCTCTTTGTAACTTAATGAAGTTTTTACTGAATAGATATTGAGACCTGTTTAGTCTTCATTACGGAAAGATGTAAATAGTCAAGAATGAGGTGGAAAAATATGGATGTGGTAAATAAAGGGTAAAGGTAATGAGAATAGATCCAATTTTAAAATCAATTTATCAATCAAGCAGTACACAAATGTCAGTCACTTTCTTGGTACTAAAATTCACATACAAATCGGATTAATACGGAATTAAAAGAAAACTTTTATTTGTTTATTTCTTTAATCAGCAAAACAATAGTTTCAATCAGAAAATAAATAGCCAGAAGATAGCAAATGAGTTGTGCTTTTCATGTGTCCCTGGGCAAGCCATTTAAATTCTGTTTTTTAGGGGTGGCTAGGTGGCACAGTGAGTAAAGTGCCAGCCCTGAATTCAGGAGAACCCAAGTTTGGTTTCGGCCTCAGACACTTCACACACACACACACACACACACACACACACACACACACACACACACACACACACACACAC
>NW_027187308.1:3216251-3254397 GCF_028583685.1 Petaurus breviceps papuanus | reverse complement strand
CACACACACACACACACACACACACACACACACACACACACACACACCAAAACAACAACAGAAAAAAAACCTAGCCATGTAACTTTGGGCAAGTTACTTAATCCCAATTGCCCTCCAAAAAAGTCAAATAAATAAATAAATAAATGGATGATTGAATGAATGCATAAATAAATAAATGAATGAATGAATAAATAAATAAATAAAATTCTCTTTTTTAAAACTCTCCAGAAACAGGAATACTAAGTCTTGCCCTCATATACCTCACCAAATTGCTATCCATACAGTCCTCTGTAAAATTTAAAGCATGATATAATTGTTAACAACAACTGCAATAATAATGAATACTTTTCCACCTTTGTCCCAGTAGCCTTCTCCCAATGAAGACACCTCAACCTCTAGAGCCTCCTCTGATGCCTTAGATTCCTTCCTGGAACATGTCAAAGGAACTTTCCATGCCAGCCATGGTCACTGCATATCAGTATGAGTCCTTGACTCTGTGGACTAATTATTTTCCCCCATTAGAATGTAAACTCCTTAATATGAGTGACTGTCTTTCTTTTCTGTTGTATTTGTATTCCCAGTGCTTTCCAGATTGTCTGGAACACAGAACCTCATGTTTGTGTAGGGAACATTTTATTTAGGAAAACTAAAATCACAAACTATGCAAAGTACAAAAGGTTGACAAAGGTATCAGATTCCAAAGCAGCAGATACCTGTGGGAGCTACTGCCTTTCAGTTCTCCAAAAAGGACATTTGGGAAGCATGACCTATGGAGGGGTCACTTTTTATGCAGATGTAGAGGTGGAAAGAGATTCTATCTCTGAAACAAATACTTTGACATGCATTGAGATATGTGTGAGGAAAATTAATATTATGCTGCATTATTTAATAACCAATGTTATTCTCTAACTCATTCTACTGCTCATTTTGTCAAACCACATTTCTCAAAAGGAGATCTCTCCCAGTCTGAACTAAAGGCATGATTGAGGAATCCCCCAAGGGCTTTTACTCATGAAGAAGTTTAAGATGAGACCCTGGCTTTTGTTTTCCCTCTTGAGAATAAGCTTGTGCTAGGCCCTGCCCCAGGGGATCACTCTCCAGTTTTTCTTTCTCCTTGTAAAATTAGGGGTGATTTGGTCTCCAAGGGGAAACCTACCTAGGGATCTTGGTAGTTGTACTTTTCTTACCAAGATTAATAAAGGGAGTTGATTCTTATAAAGTAATTAGTATCTCTCAATTTTCAGAGAGCACTATGATCAACCATCTGAAAGCCATCCTACTTTCCCCAGTATAGCTAATCAAAAGACTGTTTGCTACCCAGAACCCCCACTCCTTTTAGGTCTCAATAAATATGATCTTTTCAATTCCCCACAGGTTTTCTGACCCACTGAGTGGGAATAGACTGACTCATTTTATGAACAGTGACAAATGTCACTGTTAATAAACTTTATCTTTGTCTTAGTTTACCTTTGTTAACTTTTTAATCCTCACACATGGAAACCAGAATGGGAAACTGTTATTGGTGATTCAAGTTGCAATAATTTGTTTTGGATATTACTTTGCGTAAATTACAAGCTTACTATAGTAACATAAAATTTTAAAATGTTATTAATGAGTTTTTCTTTTTTGTTTTATTTTGGTATGAATCTGTGCTTTCAGTGGTGTATTGAACTCCCAAGGGGAAAAATAATTGCCCTCCTTCTTTTCCAATTTGGACAGAAATTTTTTTTTGCAACTTTTGGGGTTAGAGGGTCACTTTTTACAGGTTAAATGATTTGCATAAAATCATAGAGCTGTTATGTGTCAGAGGTGAGATCTGAAACCAGCCCTTCTAGATTTTGTCCTCACCTTCTCTCCATTGCTTCACACAAACATTCCTAATGATTCCTCACACAATGACCCTTAGGTATAGATTTAATTGTATTATTAATTGTAGGGCTGTTTTCCATACTTGGCTTTGCCATTAACTCACTGTGCTGCTTTGAATAATCATTCAAACTCTCTTCCTTAGTTTTCTTTTCTTTTAAGTGAGAGATTAGACAGATGATCTTTAAGGTCCCCTATTGTTCCAATGTTCTGTACTATATTATACATTCACACATACATACAGAAATAAATATATACATGTTTACATATATGTGCATATATATGTATACACATATAGGCATATGATATATTTGAACCTGTTGAACATATGATTTGTTTACCTAAGTGATGAATACATAATTTTAAATGTTATTTTTTATTGTGATCCCAACATACATGAATAAGTATAAACATTTTTAAATACAAAGAACAGAGGATAATTGTATGTGAAACTGGAAAATTTTGTTAAAATTAATTTTTTAAATTTTCTTTTCGATTTTACAAAGGAATAACACAATTGCCCCAGTTGATTATATCCCCATCTGAACTTTGTCTTTCCTCTGAACTCTTTAAAGGTTTTGCCAGCATTATTTTCTTCTTTATTTGTATTTGTATCACTCCTCACAAAATTTTCTCTTGCAAATAGAAGGCCTCCTTTACAACAAGTAAATCTATTTAAAAACAACTCAAAAGTCTTTTGAAGTCATGATCAGTCATGGCTTTGATCAAATTTCTGATTTCTTTCAAAGTTGCCTCCCTTTAAATTAGTGTGGTCATTGTGTCAACTGTTCTGCTTCTCTTCACTTTATTCTATATCAGTGCATGCATGTCTTACAAGATTTCTCTGAATTCATAACTTTCGTCATTTTTATAGTGGAATATCCCATTATATTCAAACACCTCAATATGGTGAGGCATTTGTTACTTGAAGGACATCTACTATAGATATGATATAAATATTTCTGTATATATGCATCCTTCTCATTTGACTTTCACTTCTTTGGAGTATATTTTAATAGGGATATTGTTGGGACAAAGGAAAATATTATTTAATGATTTTGAGAGTATAGTTTAAAATTGCTTTTCCATAATAGTTGGACCAATTCACAGCTCTAGTAACATTTTGTTAAATGTGTCTTATCTCCCAAAGCCCCTACAAGAATTGCCAACGTGCTCTTTGGTCAACTTTGCCAAATATATAAGCATTAGATGGAAAATAAGAGTTGTATAATTTGCATTTCTTTTATTATGAATTATTTGGTGTATTTCTTCATATAATTGATAGTAGTTTGCAATTTCTGAATTGAAAAGAAATTCTGTTTAAGAGATTATCTTTCACCTTAATCTTTTTTTATTCACCAAAACTTTTGTCTAGACATGTCTCTCCTAATCAGTTATGTATGAAGTTGATTTTTTAACCCAAGTGTAGAGCTCTACATCTATTCCCATTAAATGCCATCATATGAGATTCTTCACATTTTTTCTACTTTTTTTACTAGCTTTTGGGATTCTGAATCTGTGATCTAATGGATTAACTACCTTTTATGATTTTATTTCATCTGAAAATTTCACAAGTATAACATCTATATTTTCATTCAAATCAGTGATTTAAAAAACTGCAACAAGTTCAAGTGCAAATGTTAGAACACTTAATTAGAAATTGCCTTTGAAGGGAATCAAGATGGCAGAATAGAAGCAGGACCTCCCCACTGCTGCCACTTCCACCTTCCCCAATCCATGTAAAAAGGGGACTCTAAACAAACTTTGGAGCAGCGGAACCCACAAAATGACACAGAAAAGCTAACCTCACGCTGAGGACAGTCCTGCAGTTCAGCAGGAATTGGCCAGCACAGTGCTCTGGGAGCTAAGCCCAGCCCCACACCAAGGCTTTAGCACCAGGGCAGGCCTGACCAACCCCTGGCAGGAGGGACTCAAGATCAGCAGCAGCTGTGGCTGTTTCCAGATTTATCAATACATAGATGTGAAGGACAGTGAGAGGTCAGTGCAGTAAGGACTTTGGGACCCCGTAAGTGGGAGTGCATGGATTTTGCCCCAGGGGCAAGAAGCCTCTGAGATGTCTGCACAGCCAACCAGCATGACTTGGCAGCTTCAGCTCCTGGCCTACAGAGTGTAGGGGGACCAAGCACCAGTCTGAGGGGTAATCTCCTGTTTAACCAGCTTGGATCTGTATTGCAGTTTAGGGAAGAGGTGCCGGGGTATGTGTCCAGCTTGCCAGAGCATGTGGAGGCCTCAGAGAGGGCACCCATCTAATAGCTCTGGCAACTGAGAAAACCCCAGCATTTGGGACTAAAGCTCCCCAGTCTGTTGGCAGAGCCCGACTGTGGCAAAAAGCCAAGAGGTCAAATGCCTGAGTGGTGACATGACCAGGCAAAGGAAAGAAAGCAGACAAAAGATGCCAAAATTAGACTCCTATTTTGGGGACAAAAAAGGAGCAAAGCATGGAACAGGAGGAAGACAGTTAAGTTAGAACTCTTCCACCAAAAGCTTCAAAGGAAAATGCAACCTGGTTACAGACCACAGAGGATCTTAAGAAGCAGATAAGAGAAGTGGAGAAAAAATTAGGAAGAGAAATGAGAACAATGCAAGAAATTATTAAATGAGAGTCAACAGCCTTACTGAGGAAACTCACACCTTAAAAAACAGACTAGGCTGCAGAACCCACAAAATGACACAGAAAAGCTAACCTCCCGCTGAGGACAGCCCAGCAAGCCAGCAGGAATCCAGCATAGCGCTCTGGGAGCCCAGCCTAGCCCCACCCTAAGGTTTTAGCACTAGGGTGGGCCTAACCAGCCACCTGCCAGAGGGACTCCAGATCAGCAGCAACTGTGGCCATTTCCAGATTTATCAACACATAGACACAAAGGACAAAGCGAGAGGTCAGTACAGTCTGGACTTTGGGACCAGTAAGTGGGAGCGTGTGGCTTTTACACCTAGGGCAAAAAGCCGCTAAGATGATGGCACAGCCAGCCAGCACCACGTGGCAGCTTCAGCTCTTGGTATGCAGAGTGTAGGGGGACCAAGCACCAGTCTGAGGGGTAATCGCTTTTGCTTTAACCTGCTTGGATCTAGATTGCAGTCTAGGGTGGAAGTTCTGGGGTGTGTGTCCAGCTTACCAGAGTGTGTGGAGATCTCAGAGAGGGCATCCATCTAATACCTCCTGCAGCTGAGAAAACCCCAGCGTTTGGGATGGGACTAAAGCGCCCCTGTCTGGTGGCAGAGTCCTACTGTGGCAAAAAGGCCAAAAGTCATGTAATTGAGTGGCAAAATGAGCAGGCAAAGGAAACAAAGCAGACAGAAGATTCCAATAATACGCTCCTATTTTGCAGACAAAGAGGAGCAAATCAGGGAAGAGAGGGGAAAACAGTGAAGTCAGACCTCCTACACCAAAAGTTTAAAAGGAAAATACAAGCTGGTTACAGGCCATAGAGGACCTTAGGAAAGATTTTGAAAACCAAATAAGGGAAGTGGAGGAAAAATTGGGAAGAGAAATGAGAACAATGCAAGAAAATTATGAAATGGGGGTTAATAGCCTGACTAAAGAAAATAATACCTTAAAAAACAGACTGACTCAAATGGCAAAGGAGGCCCCAAAAAAGCAATGAGAAGAAGAATGCCTTAAAAAGACGAATTTGCCTAATGGAAGAAGAATCTCAAAAACTCAATAAGGAGAATCATTGCTTCAGAATTAGATTGCAGCAAATGGAAGCTAATGACTTTATGAGAAATCAAGATGCTGTTAAACAGATGCAAACAAATGAAAGAAAAAAAAAAGGCAATGTGAAATATCTCATGGGAAAAACCACTGACCTGGAAAATAGATTGAGGAGAGATAATATAAAAATTATTGGAATACCTGAAAGCCATGATCAAAGTAAGAAATTAGAAATCATCCTCCTGGAGTTCTCAAAGAAAAGTGCCCTGATGTTTTAGAACCAGAGGACAAAATAGAGGTTGAAAGAATCCACAGATCACCTCCTCAAAAAGATCCCCAAAAGAAAACTCCTAGGAATATTATAGCCAGGTTCTTGAATTCCCAGATTAAGGAGAGAATATTACCATGAGCCAGGAAGAAACAATTTGAATATTGTGGAAACACAATCAGGATAACCCGGGGTCTGGCAGCTTCTACACTGAGGGATTGAAGGGCTTTGAATATGATATAATGGAGGTCAAAGGAGCTGGGATCAAAACCAAGAGTCACCTACCCAGTAAAACAGAGTATCATGTTCAGGGGAAACTATGGTCATTCAGTGAAATAGATGAATTTCAAGCATTCTTGATGAAAAAAACAGACTTGAATAGAAAATTTGACATCCAGATACAAGAAGCATGAGAAGGTAAACAGGGAAAAGATGTCATAAGGAATTTATCAAAGTTGAACTATTAACATTCCTACATGTAAAAACAATAATTGTAACTGATGGAACCTTTCTCAGTAGTTGAAGGGAATAGAAATATACATATACTTATATATATATGAAGGTATATGGGCATATGAATACATATGTGAATGTGTGTATATATGTTTACAGGTATACATAGATAGAGGGCACAGGACATATTTAACAGGAAGGGATGATACTTAGGTGCAATTAAGAGGTGAGAGAGGAATATAATGAGAGGAGATGGGTAGAGACAGAATGGGGAATACTATCTCAATATAGAAGAGGCAAGGGACAATGCTTACAGTGGAGGGGAAGAATAGAAGGCAAAAGGGAATGGGTCAACCTTATTCCCATTGAATTTGGCTTGAGGAGGGAATGAAATACACACTAAATAGGGCATCTTACCTTTCAGGAGAGTAGGGGGGAAAGTGATGAGAGGGGCAATGATGGAAGGGAGGACAGGATGGGGGGGAGGGAAGTTGGAAGTACCCACTTTTAAAAGGGACAGGATCAAAGTAGAGATTAGAACAAGTGGGAGGTGGGATATGAGGGAGGGAAATACAGTCAGTCCTTTACAATATATCTACTGTGTTATTTTTTTGCATTAGCCATACGTGATCAACCTATACTCAACTGCTTATCTTCCCATTAAGGGTGGGTGATAAGGGAGTGTAATGGGAATGTAAATTTTTAAGATCTTCCCTGCCCCTAGGCTAAAGTGCACCTGGAGCCTGGGTGGGAGGCTTGTTTTTCAGTAGATACTTCTTGATTGTCCAGTGAGTCAATAAGGTTGTTACATTCCCTGAGCCAGGAGAAGGCTATATAAGCCCTGATGTGTAGCTTTGTTTTGGGGGCTCACTTTGAGAAGTGTTCTGTCATTCGATCAGATAAGACTCTGGGAAGCCATTGGTTGTTGAGAGCTGCCTCCCCCCACCCCGCCAGCTTTGAAAAACCCAGATGTTGATTTGGTATGGATGTAATGGTTGGACAGTTTGGAAATCGGTCTACTTGATCTGTTTCTGTCTTGATAATTCTGTCTGTATATTCTGATGTTCAGGGTGCTGCCCTTTTTCCCCTGAACTAGGTAAATGATACATATTTGACTGATTTAAGTAAGCTTGTTAACCCATTTTGAGTTGCTTTCCTTTAACAAAGCAGATCTAAGAACCTCTATTGGTAGCCACCCTTGTGACGCTTGGGGTGCTTGCTGCTACAAAATGGCATCATGAACAGGATCTGCAGAGTAAAAGGAAAGTATGGGGACTGGGATAATTGTTTTTTTCCCTGTTGTGGTAGCTGTGATTCTGTAGAACCATGGACCAGGAGAGAAGAATGGCCTGCATAAAGATTTCGCTGAACTGAGAGCAGGAATGGTGAGCTCCCTGCATGGGGACGTGGGCAGAAGCCAGGAGCGGCTCCTGCCTGCGGGAGGAGAAGGAACCCAGGAGTTCAGAATTCAGCCACAGGAAAAGATAAGAACTGAGCAGCAAAGCAGGGGCACTAAATGTGTTTCCTTCCTGCATCCCACAGTTTGGGACTCAGGGGGAGGATGGACTTGTGAGTATGGTGGGTGGGATGAAGTGCATTGGACCCTCAAGGACCCCACCTTGTTGGTTTTGTTGCCCAGCCCTCTCTCTGTACTTGGAAGCAGAAGTTGGAGCTGTGTGAGGGGAAGGACACCCCCCTCCACCCAAGAGAACTTTGTTTGGACTCTTTGTATTTTGTGTTTGTTTAAGGCCCAGTGTCCACTTTGGTAACTTTAGTTCTGTATCTTGAAATGTGACCTAAGAGATGTTTAGTGCTAATTCAAAAGTAAATTGACTATGCTATGGGCATGAAAGATCTTGGGGCCAAATTTAATGGGAATGTAAATTTTTAAGATCTTCCCTGCCCCTAGGCTAAAGTGCACCTGGAGCCTGGGTGGGAGGCTTGTTTTTCAGTAAATACTTCTTTATTGGCCAGTGAGTCAATAAGGTTGTTACATTATCTGAGCCAGGAGAAGGCTATATAAGCCCTGATGTGTAACTTTGTTTTGGGGGCTCACTTTGAGAAGTGTTCTGTGATTTGATCAGATGAGACTCTGGGAAGCCATTGGTTGTTGAGAGCCCTCCCCCCCCCTCCCCCAGCTTTGAAAAACCCAGATGTTGATTTGGTATGGATGTAATGGTTGGACAGTTTGGAAATCTGTCTACTTGATCTGTTTCTGTCTTGATAATTCTGTCTGTATATTCTGAAGTTCGGGGTGCTGCCCTTTTTCCCCTGAACTAGGTAAACGATACATATTTGACTGATTTAAGTAAGCTTGTTAACCCATTTTGAGTTGCTTTCCTTTAACAAAGCAAATCCAAGAACCTCTATTGGCAGCCACCCTTGGGACGCTTGGGGTGCTTGCTGCTACAGGGAGTAATGGAATGAATCTGGAATTCTAAGTTTTAAAATCGAATGTTTAAATATACATATATATATATACACACATATATTTATATGTATATGTATACATTTATATATATATATATATATACTATTATTAATACTATTTTACATGTAATTGCGAAATAAGATATATAGGCACTGGGGCATAGAGATCCACTGGAAAAGCAAAAATGGCATGGGAGAAAATTTGGGAGAGAGCAGACTGGAGGAGGGGAAATCCTGTGGGACCGCTATTTTGGGGCAGTGGGTAGTCAAAAAACGTGGAGAAAAGTTGTAACTCAATACCTGGCAGAAATGAATGATGTAAATCAGAAGGTAAAAAAAAAAGCATTAAAAAAAGTTTCCTTTGAATATCACATCTAAGAATCACTACTTTTGGTAGCCAATCATTCATTCTATATTGAATCTACCAAGAAGCACTTTTAAGAGTGAGATATTCTCTCTGACTCCTCTGCTCTGACAGCAACTCTTCAGGTTTGCCCCTCACCCCCGATAATGCACACCTGTGCCAAGTCCATATCTACCCGTGCCCTTGTGATAAGCAGCTCTCAGCTGCTGAGTAGACCATTATCTTCAGTGGTGCTAAAACAGTTAGAGGTTTAGAAAGATGAGAACCTCAGCATTTTGGCAGCATCATGTCCCTTGACCTCACTTGTCGCCAGATGTGGATTCCAAACTAGTGCTGTCTCAAGGGACATTGACTCAGCCTCCAAGTCTATTGGGCCTGGGGCTGCCACTGTGGGGGTGGCCAGCTATGGAGCTGTTATTGGGACTGTGTTTGGAAGTCTCATCATCAGTTATGCCAGGAACCCCTCCCTGAAGCAGCAACTTTTATCCTACACCATTCTGGGCTTTGCCCTGTCTGAGATCATGGGGCTCTTTCACCTTATGGTGGCCTTCCTCATCCTCTTGGCCATGTGATGGAGCAATTTCTATCCCCCTATGTTTCTGAGTGATACTGCTCAGCCTCCTGGCCCTTCCATGTTTCTTTCACCCTGTGTACTTACACCTCCATCTTACCAGGCAGCCCTGGGAAAGTCGTGGGCTCAAGCCTTGACAGAGGGAAGACAAATAAATACTGTATTAATAAGCAAAAACAAAAATAGTAAGATGTTATCTCTCCCTCTTGTCAATAAAGTTATTCTGATACTCTCTTTTTTTCTTTTCTTTATTCTTTCTTTCTTTCCTTTTTTGGACCCTGGATATCCCTATTTTGACAAGACTAGATTTGCAGCAATCACTCATAGATCCAAACTCACTCTGGATTGGTATAGCTTTTACTAGCCTGATATCTTACATGTGTCAATTCACTCTTTTTTTGAACAGCTTGGTGGACCCCTGCTCCTGAGGTACCACAACATTAGTTAGATTCATTGTGAACATTGGACTTGCTTTCCTCCCTGGAATGGTCAGTCAGTTAAAAATCACCTATTAAACACCTATGATGGGCTAGTATAGGGAATCAAAAGAAAGATAAAAAGCAATCCCCGTTCTCAAGAGGCTCATAGTCTAGTATATGAAAAAACCTGCAAATAACTATGTACAAACAAGGTATGTAAAGAATAAACTAGAGATTCACTAGAGAGAATTTGCTATAATTAAAAACTCCTGAACTTAAGCTATTCACTGCCTCAGCTTCCCCAGAAGCAGGAATTGCATGCATTTGCCAGCATACATGGTGGCATGCATCAATAAACTAAGTCTATTGCTTTCTCTTTTTATATCTGTCTAGTTATTCCATCAAACAAACCAATGAGGTTACCCTAACATGATGTTCTTGATGAAGCTGTCCTGCCTTATAGTAACCACTGCTTCTTTTTCCAAAAGCTTAGAAATAATCCCTTTTATGATATGTTCCCTAAATTTGCCAGGAAAAAAAGATAAATTCACTGACCTATAGTTTTCAGTCCATTCTATTAAAATTGCAGCAATTTGTCCATAGGAAAATTTGTAAGAAATAAGGAAAAAATGTCCATCTCTAGTCTAGTATGCTTCTACTATTACCCTTTTTGTTTCAATGAATGGCAAAAAGATTCCAAAAATCACATCTGCCAATTGTTTCAATACCTTAACATTTATTAGCTAAGTCTGGTCATTTGAATGCAAGAGATATAGAAGCCATCTTTCCATCTGCTTGCTTATTTTTTTATTCCAAATCCATGTTATATTTTTTTCACCTTTACAATACAAAACTCAATATCCTTGGAACAGAGAAAATAAGTAATAAGAATTGAATAATTTTGTCATCTCACTACATTAGTTTTAAGTGTCTGCCACATAGTAGGCATTTAATAAATACTTCTTGATTGATTTATCAAGATCATCTCTTCCACTCCAAGGAACAGTTTAAGCACTACTTAGTCCTTCCTTTTATTTATTTTTTTTTCAGATGCTTTATTAACTACTGGTTTACATCTTTCATTTCTGCCAGATTTTGAGTTGCAAATTTTTTCCCCGTTTTTCCCCTACCCACCGCCCCAAAACAGCCCCACAGGATATCCCCTCCTCCAATCTGCTCTCTCCCACATTTTCTTCCATCGCTCTTTCAACTTTTCCAGTGGATCTCTATGCCCCAGGGCCTGTATATCTTATTTCCCAATTACATGTAAAATAGTATTGATAATAGGATACACACACACATACATACACACACACACATATATGAATATTTGATTTTAAAACTTTGAATTCCAGATTCATTCCCTTCCTCCCTTGTCACCCACACTTACTGGGAAGATAAGCAGTTCAGTTTAGGATGTACATGTGTGGCTAATGTAAAACAATAACATAGTAGATGTATTGTAAAAGACTGACTATATTTCCCTCCCTCCTATCCCATCTCCCACTTGTTCTATTCTCTACTGTGATCCTGTCCCTTTTCAAAAGTAAGTGCTTCCAATTTCCTTCCCCCCCCAACCTCCCCTCCCTTCCATCATCCTCCCTCTCATCCCCTTCCTCCCTACACTCCAGGAGGAAGAGATACCCTATTTAGTGTGTATTTCATTCCCTCCTCAAGCCAAATTCAATGGGAATAAGGTTAACCGACTCCCTTTTGCCTTCCTATTCTTCTGCTCCATAATAACCATTTTCCCTTGCCTCTTCTTTATGAGATAGTTTACCCCATTCTGTCTCTCCCCATCTCCTCTGATTATATTCCTCTCTCACCTCTTAATTTCACTTGTTAAGTATCATCCCTTCCTGTTAAATTTGTCCTGTGCACTCTATCTGTATATACCTGTAATTATATATACACATATTCACATATGTATTCATATGCCCATATACCCTCATATATATATATATATATATATATATGTATATGTATATATATATATATATATATATATATATATATATATATTCCCTTCAACTAATGAGAAAAGTTTCATAAGTTACAATTATTGTTTTTTCCATGTAGGAATGTTAATATTTCAACTTTGATAAGTTCCTTATGATTTCTTTTCCCTGTTTACCTTCTCATGCTTTTCTTGCTTCTTTTATCTGAATGTCAAATTTTCTGTTCAACTCTGTTCTTTTCAGCAAGAATTCTTGAAAGTCCTCTATTCCACTGAATAACCCATATTTTCCCCTGAAACATGATACTCACTTTTGCTGGGTAGGTGACTCTTGGTTTTAATCCCAGCTCCTTTGACCTCCAGTATATCACATTCCAAGCCCATCAATCCCTCAGTTTAAAAGCTGCCAGATCCTGGGTTATCCTGATTGTGTTTCCACAATATTCAAATTGTTTCTTCCTACATCCTTGTAATATTCTCTCCTTAATCTGGGATTTCCGGAATGTGGCTATAATATTCCTAGGAGTTTTCTTTTTGGGATCCTTTTTCAGGATGTGATCACTGGATTGTTTCAATCTCTATTTTGCCCTCTGATTCTAAACCATGAGGGAAGTTTTCTTTGAGAACTTCCTGGAGGATGATTTCTAGATTCTTACTTTTATCATGGCTTTCAGGTAGTCAATAATTTTTAAATTATCTCTCCTGGATCTATTTTCCAGGTCAGTGGTTTTTCCCATGAGATATGTCACATTGACTTATATTCTTTCATTTGTTTGGATCTGTTTAACAGCATCTTGATTTCTCATAAAGTCATTAGCTTCTATTTGCTCCAATCTAATTCTGAAGCAATGATTTTCCTCATTGAGCTTTTAAGATTCTTTTTCCATCTGGCAAATTTGACTTTTTAAGGTATTTTTCTCCTCATTGCCTCTTTTGCCATTTGAGTCAGTCTGTTTTTTGAAGTGTTATTTTCCTCAGTCAGGCTCTTGACTGTCATTTTGTAATTTTCTTGCATTGTTCTCATTTCTCTTTCCAATTTTTCCTCCACTTCTCTTCTCTGGTTCTTAAGGTCCTCTATGTATTTTCCTTTGACGAATTTGGTTCAGGAGTTCTGACTTTATTGTCTTGCTCCTGTTCCATGCTTTGCTCCTTTTTGTCCCCAAAATAGGAGTGTAATGTTGGAATCTTATGTCTGCTTTGTTTCCTTTGCCTGGTCATGTCGCCCCTCAGACACTTGACCCTTGGGCTTTTTGCCACAGTAGGACTCTGCCACCAGATAGGGGAGCTTCGCTCCCAAATGCTGGGGTTTTCTCAGTTGCTGGATTTATTAGATGGGTGCCCTCTCTGACGTCTCCACACACTCTGGCAAGCTGGACATATACCCCAGGACCTCCACCCTAGACTGCAATCCAGATCCAAGCAGGTTAAAGCAAGGCGATTATCCCTCAGACTGGTGCTTGGTCCCCCTACACTCTACAGGCCAGGTGCTGAAGCCACCAGGTGGCACTGGATGGCTGTGCATGTGTCTCAGCAGCCTCTCGCCCTGGGGACAAAAGTCATGCACTCCCACTTCCTGGCCCCAAATTCCAGACTGCACTGACCTCTCACTTTGTCCTTCGTATCTATGTGTTGATAAAACTGGAAATGGCTATAGCTGCTGCTGATCTGGAATCCCTCACCCTGGCAACTGGTCAGGCCCACCCTGGGGCTAAAGCCTAGGTGTCAGGCTGGGCTTGGCTTCCAGAGCACTGCACTGGCCAATTTCTGCCAGCCTGCCGGGCTGTCCTCAGTGGGAGGTTAGCTTCTCTGTGTCATTTTGTGGGTTCTGTAGCTCCAAAGTTTGTTTAGAGACCCCTTTTTACATGGATTGGGGAAGGTGCAAGCAGGAGCAGCAGGGAGGTCCTGCTTCTACTCCACCATCTTAGCTCTGCTCCCTAGTCCTTCCTTTTAGTTAGATGGTACAGTTCAAAAGGAGAGCTGGAATGAGGATTTTGAGATAATTAATTGCTGGTTAAAAGTGTGCAGATCTTGCAACTTCATAACTGTTTTATCATTTTGGGGCACTATTTTTTTCCTTGCAGCTGACTGAATGTTCAAGCTATCCACTTATGCTCATGGATAGAATGAACTTAAGGGATCATCCAGTTTTTGTGAAAACCTTAAGATTTTGAATTCTCTTAGGATTTTTTTCACAATAAAAAAGATAAAAATAGGCAAACAAAAAAAGAAGACAAATGAATAATGTGGAAATGTTTTACATGATTGCAAGTGTATAATTTATATTGGATTGCTTACCTTCTCAAAGAGTAGGGAGGGGAGAAGGGGAAGAATTAAATCTGAAACGTAAAACAAAAAAAAAATGTTAAAAAAATTAACATGTAACTCAGGAAAATAAAATATTGTTTTAAAAGATATAGATAACTACTATTAACCTTGGGAAATTGAAACATGCTTATAAATTTAACTTTTGTCTAAATTACTCTCAAGTTCTTCAGCTGTCATGTAAGTGAGTCAACATTCACCTTTTTAGTCAGCCAAAACCATTGTAAATCAGGCAAAACTGGATTCAAGTCTTGTGTTTGAAGCAAAGTGGTTGTATGACCATAAGTAATTTATTTAACATTCAGTTCCCCAGGCAACTTTACAGACTAAGTTATAGATGAATTGCTAATTTTTATTGGGCCAGGGTTCTTTACAAGAATGAAATTGTAAGTCTGAATGAAATATCTATTTATTTATATAGATACAGATTACATAGATATAGCTATATTTGGAATTATATATACATATATTATGTGTCTGTACACACATATACACACAATTTACACAATAATTTATGTTTATATATGACTTTATGGTTTGCAATATACCTCACATGTTATCATATTTTACTTTTACAAGAACCATATGAAAGCTATGCCATTTTTCCTTTCCCATCCCCAATTTATGGGGCAACTAGGTGATTTAGTGGAGAGGACACTGGGTTGGAATCGGGAAGACTTATCTTCATGAGTCCAAAATCAGCCTCAGATATGGACTAGCTCTGTGACCCCAGGCAAGTCATTTAACTTTATTTACTTCAGTTTCTCATATATAAAATGAGCTCAAGAAGGAAATGACAAACCATTCCAGTATCTTTTCCAAGATAATCCCATAAAAGGATCACAAAGAGTCAGACATGACTGAAAAATGACTTGACCACAAAACTCCCTTATTTATATACCAGGAAACTGAAGAACAGAGAGATATTAACTGATTTATGTAGAAACAGACAGCTACTGAGTGCCTGAGGCAGGATTCAAACTCAGGTCTTTTTGATATGAGGTCCAGAGCTCTATTCACTCCACAATATAGAAGCTGGTGATACAGAATCTACTACCTTATTTCTTCCTTAAAATAAATGGAGAAGATTTCTTTCTTTCTTCCTTGGGATAACCTTTTTCTGAATAAGTTTGAAAATTTTGTAACATGTGAGCCAAACAACGTCTTAACTGACCTAGCCTTTGGTGGCACTGAAAGATGGCACCTTTCTTCGAATATGGCCTCTAAATGCCAAAGACAGCTCTGATAAGGAATGCTTATTTTTTAAACATAGTTACAGATATAGTTATAATAAAAAAATGAAAGCTGTCAGCATTTTCATTGTGTATGCTAGCATTCCAGAAATGTAATAAGGAGAAGTCACAAAAAGAAACATGTTATTGAACTATGAGTTCAACCATAACCTTCCCCAGGAGGTGTTTTTACAGAACAGACAGGAAATAAGCATTTTGTGTGGAATATGAAAAAGGAAAGAGGTTCAGTACAAGGACAAATGTCAACAAACATGTTTCTATGTCAAGAAATATTAGCTTTGGAAGGGTCCTTAGAAAACCTTCTAGTACCTGTTGGGGCCTGGTGATTTACTTCAATTAAATAATATTGGTCCAAGGAGAGTCAGAGAGGCATAGTAGAAAGAGTATTGGACCTCAATTCCAAATGCTTAGCTTCAAATCCGTTTTCCAACAAATTGGCTATGTTAAAATGTTTAAGTAACAATTACTCAGGTTCCTTATCTGTTAAAATGGGAATAATCATACCTGTAAAATTTACTTTATAGGTGTATAGCAAAGTTCTGACAAGATAATATCTCTAAAGTACTTTGAAAATCTTAGAATATTATCTTATGTCAGGCCTTAAAACCAACAAAAATGTCACAGCTTTTTTTTTGTTTCCCAGTGAAAACAAAAATTATGTTTACAGTATAATACAGACTATTAAGTGTACAATAGTATTGTGTCTTAAAAAGTTATACACCTTTATTAAAATATTTTATTACTAAAAAAAGAAAAGTTTCCCATCATTTAAGTCTTCAGCAATTCAAAATCTTTTTTGGGGGGGACTGGTTTGGGGTGTTGCATTGATATTGATGACTGCTGATTGATTAGGGTGGTAGTTGCTGAAGGTTGGAGTGGCTGTGACAATATCTTATTATAACAATAAAGTTTGCTGCATTAATTGACTCTTACTTTCCTAATGATTTCTATGTAGCATGTGATACTATTTGATAGTCTTTTACTCACAGTAGAACTTCTTTCAGAATTGGAGTCAATCCTCTCAAACTGTGCTGCTGCTTTATCAATTAAGTTTATGTAATAGCCTTCAATATTGTTGTGTCTCAGTGAATAAGGAAGCCTGAGGAGAGGGAGAGAAACAGGGGAACTGCTGGTGAATGGAGCAATCAGAACACACACATTTATTGATTGTTTGCCATCTTCTGTGGAAGCCCTGTTTGATGCCCCAAAATAATTACCATAGTAATATCAAAGATCATTGATCATAGATCACCATAACAGATATAATGATAATGAAGATGTTTGAAATAGAGCAAAAATTACCAAAATGTGACACAGAGAGATGATGTGAGCACATGATGTTCAAAGAATAACACTGACTCAGGGTTGCCACAAACTTTAATTTGTAAAAAATGCAGTCTTTGAAGTGCAAAAAAGAAAAAGAAAAACAAGACAAGGTAGGCCCTGTTTTGTTATTGTAGGTGTTATCTTTGACCAAAAGAAAATGGCGTGCCCCTCGGGATTTCATTCTCTACTCTTCCCCCCTGTCACTCCCCAAGCTTTTACTCACAGGGTGCATCCCCTACAAGATAACAGCTCCAAGTTCAAAATACTCTGTGGGTATGTGCTCCTAAAATATAGCTTGTGAGTTCCCACATTTGCCTTGACTCTAGTCAGTCAGAAGATAATAATTAACTCAAAGAAAAAAAAATAATACTAACAGTAACAACAAAATATCTCCTGTATAAACCTGGGGTGCATCTTCTCATAGATACACAGTGTCAGTGAGAAAATGAACAAAAGCATTAAAATCACAAGCAGGGGAGAAATACACATAGGGAACATATAGGAACTTTGGTGGTTGGGTTATCCTTGTCTCTGATGTAATAGGGCTTAGTCATAAGGTCTCTGCTGGCAACTACTCCACTGACCATTAATGGACACCAGATGCAACTCTGATGAATGTTACTTTGTTACTTGGCTCTAATCCCCTCAAGCTTTACATTCAAGTACTGTTTTGGTCTAGACTACTGTTACATATTTTCAGAAGGAATAGTTGTTGCTGTTTAACCATTTTTCAATCATGTCCAATTCTTCAAGACACCATTTGTTTTTTTTTTTTTGTTTGCTTGTTTGTTTGTCTTTAGGCAAAGATAATAAAGTGATTTCCCATTTTCTTTTCCAGCTCATTTTAAAGATGAGGAAACTGAGGCAAATACTGTTAACTTGCCCAGGGTCACACAGCTATTAAGTTCCTGAGACCAGGTTTCAACTCTGTAAGATGAATTTTCTGACTCCAGGCCCAGCACTCTATCCACTACACCAGCTAGCTCAGTAAATTTGAACTACCTGCTTCTGAGCAAAACCTTAACTCTAATCTTTGAATTTCCATCAATTACATTCTAATCTGTAACTTATTCATAGGTAGAGACAGCTATTTAGCTTTGAAACTATGGTTCTCTTCCTTTTTTATGTCAGTGACGAACAAATCATCACCCAAAGTTGCAGGCGTGACTGGAGTCAGAGAACCTGTGTTCACATCCTTCCATTGACGCTTCCTTCTTCCATGACTTTGTACAATTCTCCTCACTTCCCTGATCATTGGTCTTTATTTGTAAAATTAAGGGTTTCAACTAGATGGCTTCAGGTCTCTTTCAGCTCTCAATGTGTAATTCTATGAGCCTATAAATGAGTCACTTAAATTTTCATGCCCTTTAAAAGCTGAGAATGAGACACGCTAGGACTTTAAAAAGGGGCAGAATATTATAGGAGATCTTTCCCCATACCTTTCCATAAACCTTCCTTGATTTTTCACTTTTCAATCTCGACAATATTTTAAAAAGTATGGCCTATTACAAAAAAAAAAAAAAAGCTTACTAGCTTCACTGAAGTTATTACTGGGGCACCATTCATGCCATTGTGGTTAAGGCCTTGTCAGCATTTTCTCCATAAACCCTCTTTTCAATGCTTTATAGCTTTGAAGTTGAACAAAAGGATATTGAGTAAGTAAACAGTTTCCCAAACCTTGGAGAAGATATGATGATTTCAGGTCCTTGCTTCCTCCCTTCAGACAGCTAAAGCAAGAGAGCAAAGAAAGCAGTAAATTCCAATCTCCTCTTTAGGAGACAATAAAGGAAACACAAAATCTGACTGTTTACAAAGCCTAACAAATACAAAGGCAGTTTCAGACCTACAGTCATGAATCATCTGTAAAAATGTAACCTGATGACTCTTGGATGGGCTCAGAGGAGTCCCATAACTAGAACAAAGCTCATAAAGAAATTCTTGGGTATATATCTCATAAGCACTTTATCCCTGAACAGGAGATTAGACTCTCCAATACCATGCGATATCATTTTTTTTCTTTCCTAGGGAATAGGGTAATCATAACGTGTCGGCTTTTGTCCTAGATGATGTTATAGAAGGGAAAAAATCATAATGACAGCAGTAATGGGGATGGGGATGATGGGGTTGACTTCCTTCAACTTACTGCCATCCATACTCTAATGATGGATACTTCATAGGATTCTGAAAACTCTCCAAAACATATAAGTGCTGGGATTATATCATGGAAAGGAAAAGAAGCAAATATCTGCCTCACTCCTGGTGGTGATTAAGTTCTACCCTGAAGCATTAGGACTGATGAAAACCCATTTTAGTAAGCGAAGCTGTAGCCATTATTTATGAGCTTAAGTTTACTCAATTAATATATATCTACCTTTATATCCATGGCAAGGGGGAGAGGTTAAAACAAATTGAAATAAAGAAGAGATCAGTGCATAGAGGAGAAAACATGAAATAGATATTCAAATAACTTCTTTTATTCTCTCTTTAAAGATGAGGTAAGCAGTTTGCTTAGTTCACAAGCGATAGCATTATCAGATTATAATACTGGATCATGATTGCTAGAATGAATCTTGTAGTTTAAGCTTTGCAAAATGCTCTATCAAGTTCACTCCTATAAATGATCTTATGGTAAGTATTCCAAACGAGTGTTAAAAGCCATTTGAGTCTCCAGATTGTAGGAAGCATATGATATTTTTTTTTAACCTGTGATTTCATCTTTTTGACAGTTCACCATTAACTATTCCCTAATGCAATGCTGATTGACATGTTGACTTAGGGACTCACCTGGAACTCTAAGAAGTTAAATGACTTACACAGAATGTCATTGAGAGTATATGGCAGAGAGGACATCTAATTTGTACAGTGGAATGTACCTGGAGTCAGGAAGACCTAAATTTGCATTCACCCTCAGTTTCTTACTAGCTGGCTAATCCCTGTTTCTTCAGTTTCCTCGGTAACATGGATGAAAGTACCTACATCTATGGGTGGTTGTAATGATAAAAGGAGACAATATCTACAAACTCTTTAGCACAATACCTAGAACAGATAAAACCATATGTAAATGTTAACATCACCATCATCATCAATTATTATCACTATCCACATTTCCTGACTTTGAGGCCACCTCAAAGATAGACTGTGCTGGATTAGTAGCATTTTTTTTTCCCACTGACATGAACTTTAACAAATTAGGAATCTTTAGGCAGGCAAGGGATACAAAAGAGTAATTCAATTAGAACTACACTGACTTCTTTTAATATTGGATTTTTAATGTTGATTTGAAAACAACAATATATTTGAAGCATTTTATACTTGAGACTGTGAATTATCAGAAGGTTCTTCTTAGGGTTCACCTTGTGCTGTGTGGGGGTGCAACAATGCCTACTATTAAACATATTTTATGAGGGGGTGTTACTAGACCAATGATTTCATTGATAAAGGGAACTCATTGGTGAGAATACTCCTTCTACCAATGCATATTGGTTTCTTCTTTAAAATGTATTTTCTGGGGTGGCTAGGTGGCACAGTGAATAGATCACTGGCCTTGAAGTCAGGAGGACCTGGGTTTGCATCTGGCCTCAGACACTTAACACACAAAATAAAACTAGCCATATGACATTGGGCAAGTCACTTAACCCCAATTGCCCTCCAAAAAGGAAAAAAAGAAGCAAACTTATTTTCTTTCTTATGTATGTGAATTTATTTATTTATTTTGTTTTTAAAATTTCCTACCACAAGATTTTGAGTTACAAATTTTCTCCCTGTCTCTCCCCTACAACCCAGTCCAATGTAGCAAGCATACTGAACACCCCTTCCCCCAATATGTTCTCTCTTATGTCCTCCCCCATGTTCCCCTTACTTTCTTGTAGCACAAGATGGATTTCTATACCCACACTGCTTCTATATTTTATTTCCTGGTTGCATGTAAAAAATAATTTTTAACATTTCTTTTTAAACTTTTGATTTCTAGATTCTTTTGCTTCTTCCCTCCTCACCCACAGCTGCTGGGGAGACAAGTACTTCAATATAGGTTGTACATTTGTAGTTATGCAAAACATTTTTGTAGTAGTTATATTGTGAAAGACTAACTATATTTTACTCCATCCTATCCCACCCCCCATTTATTCTATTTTCTCCTTTGACCCTGTCCCTTTTCAGAAGGCAAATCCAGTGAAATTAAGGTTGACTCATTTCTTTCACCTTTCTTCTCTTCCCCTCCATTGCAGTTTTCTCTTGCCTCTTTTATGAGAGATAATTTACCCTATTCTATCCCTCCCTTTCTCTTCCCAATATATTCCTGCCTCATCTCTTAATTTATTATTTAGATATCATACCTTTGTATTCAACTCATCCTCTGCCCTCTATCTATATATACATGTACACACATATACACACAAACCTTACCTTCCTATACATATATATACATATATATGTACATACACATATATATTTCCTTCAATTATACTCATAATAAACAAAGTCTCATGAGTTACAATTATTGTTTTTCAATGTAGAAATGTAATTAAATCATCTTTAATAATTTCCTAATTATCTTATTTTCCTGTTTACCTTCTCATGCTTCTCTTGCTTCTTGTATTTGAACATCAGGTTGTCTATTCAGCTCTGGTCTTTTCATCAAGGATGCTTGAAAGTCCTGTATTTCATTGAATATCCATATTTTCCCCTGAAGTATTATACTCAGTTTTATTCAGAAAGTGTTTGTTGTTTTTTTGTTTTTCTTTTTGGAGGGAGCAAGGCAGGGCATTTGGGCTTAAGCGACTTGCCTAAGGCCACACAGCTAGCAAGCATTAAGTGTTTCAAGCTGGATTTTAACTCTGGTCCTCCGGACTCCAGAGTTGGTGCTCTATTCACTGCACTGCCTAGCTGTCCCAGTGATTCTGGGTTTCAATCATAGGTCTTTTGACCTCCTGAATATCATATTCCAAACCCTTACATCCCTTAATGTAGAAGATGCTAGATCTTATGTTGTCCTGATTGTGTTTCCATCATGCTCAAATTGTTTCTTTCTGACTGCTTGTAATATTTTCTCCTTGACCAGGGAACTCTGCAATTTGGTTATAATATTCCTAGGAGTTTTATTTTTAGGATCTCTTTCAGGAGGTGATCAATGAATTCTTTCAATTTTTATTTAGCCCTCTGGTTGTAGAATAGCAGGGCATTTTCATTGAGAATTTCTTGAAGAATGATTTCTAGGCTATTTTTTTTTTCATCATGGATTTCATGTAGTCTAATAATTTTCAAACTATCTCTCATGGATCTATTTTCCAGTTCAGTGGTTTTTCTAGTGAGATATTTCACATTGCCTTCTATTTTTCATTAATTTGGATCTGTTTTCTAATATCATGATTTCTCATAAAGGCATTAGCCCCCATTTGCTCCAGTTTAATTCTGAAGTTATTATTCTCCTCAGTGAGTTTTTGAAATTCCTTTTCCATTTTCACAATTTGGATTTTAAAGGCATTCTTCTCCTCATTGTCTTTTTGGGCCTCTTTTGCAATTTGAGTTAGTCTCTTTTCTAAGGTATTATTTTCTTAAGTCAGGATGTTTACTTGTTTTTCATGATTTTCTTGCATCATTCTGATTTCTCTTCCCACTTTTTCCACTTCTTCTCTTACTAGATATTCAAAATCCTTCTTGAGCTCCTCCATGGCTTGTGACCAATTCATATTTGGGGGGGAGGCTTTTGATGCAGTAGTTTTGACTAGTTTTGACAGTCTTCTTCTGGTTCTATATTTTGATCCTCTTTGTCCCCAAACAAGCATTCTAGAGTCTTATTTTGCTTCCTCTGTCTGCTCACTTTGCCAGCCAATTATTTGACTTTTGAGCTCTTTGCCATGGTAGAACTCTGCTTCTGGAGTGGAGAGTGCTGTGTTCCAAATTGCTGGGGATTTGCACAGCTGTCAGAGTTTTTTTTTTTTTCAGGCACCTGCCTCAAAACTGTGAGGAGTACTTTTTCTCCAGAGCCTCAACAAACTTTGTCATACCAGCACTCTTCACCCCAGGACCACCACCTAAGACTGTGACCCAGATCCAAGTAGGGCACGGCAGGAGAACCCTGCCTAAATGTCACCAGAAAGATTCCTGCAAATGTCCTCTGGACAGTCACTGGTTCCTCCTATGATCTGTAGGCAAGGTACGTGAAGCAGTTGCAGCAGCAGCAGTTGCAGCTACTTTCACCACTGCTGTCCCAGATTCAGGGGCCAGACTGTGCTCTTTTTTCACCCTTGATCAACAGGGTTCCCCACTGACCTTTTATTTAGTCTTTGGTGTTTATGGGTTGAGAATTCTGGAAACCACCACAGATGCCAATCATTCATTCTCCTGAAGACTGCTTTGGCCAGTCTGGGCTGCAAATCTAGCCCTACGCAGCTCATACAGGATTTCACTCAGCTGCCAGCCTGGTATGATACAACCTTCATGTTGGACTGCCAGGCTGCCTATAGAGGGAGATTTGTTTCTCTATGTCACTTTGTTGGGTTCTGTAGCTGTATTTTTTAAATTTTATTTAATTTTATTTTTAAATTTATTTTTAGTTTACAATCTTCATTTCCACAAGATTTTGAGTTACTATTTTCTCCCTGTCTTTCTCCTAACACCCAAGCCAAGATAGAAAGCATACTTAATACCCCTTCCCCTTTTGTGTACTGTCTTATATCTTTCCTACCCACCAACTTTCTTGTAGGGCAAGATGGATTTCTACACACCAGTGTCTGTATATCTTACTATCTAGTTGCATGTAAAACAAAAAAAAAAACAAACTTTTTTTTTAACATTTGTTTTTAAAACTTTGATTTCCAGATTATTTCCTTTCTTCCCTAATCATCCACCCCCACTGGGAAATAAGTAATTTAATATAGGTTGTACATGTGTAGTTATGAAAATCATTTCTACCCTCTCTCCCAACTTCCCCTCTATCATCATTCATTTTATCCCCTTTCCCCTATTTTCATATAGGTTAAGATACACAATTGAGTGTGTATGGTATTCCCTCCTTAAGCCCAATTCAATGAGGATAATATTGACCCATTCTCTTTTACCTTCCTTCCCTTTCCCTCCATTATAACATTTTTCTCTTCCTTCTTTTATATTACATTTCTTGCCTCTAATATAAATTCTATAATTTAGCCTATTCTATCTCTCCTTCCCTCCTCTCATTATATTCCTCTCTCAACTCTTAATTTTATTTTTTAGATATCATCCCTTCCTATTCAGCTGATCCTGTGCCCTCTGTCTATTTATACATGTAGACAGATATACAGACACTCACATATGCATTATACACACATATGCCCTCCTATACACACATATATATGTACATATACATCTATATATATTCATCTACATACATATGTATATATTTATGTGTGTGTGCACGTGTACCCTACAACTATCATGATACTGAGAAAGGTCTCATGAGTTACAATTATCAGTTTTCCATGTAGCAATGTAAATAGTTAAACTTTAATAAATTCCTTATGATTTCTTTTTCCTGTTTCCTGTCTCATGCTTCTCTTGCTTCTTGTATTTAAAAGTCAAATTTTATGTTCACCTCTGGTTTTTTCATCAAAAATGTTTGAAAGTCCTCTATTTCATTGAATATCCATATTTTCCCCTGAAGTATTATTCTCAGTTTTGCAGGTTAGGTGGTTCTTGGTTTTAATCCTAGCTCCTTTGAACTTCAGAATAATAAATAAATTATAAATAAAGAGGGTCATGGGGGACTCAGCTCAGCTCCCAGATTGGTGCAATTGACCCTTCCTGTTGGCCTGCCAGGCTGACTTCATTGGTAGATTTGTTTTTCTCTGTCACTTTGTGGGTTCTGTAGCTCCAAAATTTGTTTAGAGTTATATTTTATGAGTGCTGGAGCAGAGTCGAGTTACTGCTTTTATCTCCCTATCTTGGCTCAGCCCTTCTACAAAATGTTAGTCATATTTTACAGGTTTTGAATCTGGTTGGAGTTGGAGCTCAAGCAAGTTCCTGCTTTTATTCCTCCCTCTTGGCTATGCCCCCAAAATTTATTTTCTTAAATAGTGGCTTTGAGCATTGAGAGATTAGGTGACTTGCCCAGGGTCACATAGCCATTATTTTTTTTGAGGTAGGGCATGGACCAGAAATAGCTCTTCTCAGTTTCAAGTCTAGTTTCCTATCCACTATAACATTTTACTTCCCGATTTTAATAAAACCATATATTGTTAGTGCCAGAAAAGATCCCTCTCCAAGCCATGTTGATATTTTGATTTACAAAGGTGAATTTCCAGGTAATGAAATGAAAGCTCTAAAAATACATTAAAAGAACAGTATTTGGGCAAGTGAATGGGGCCCTGTCCCATAACACTTACATTTAAAAAGCATGGGGATTTAAAAGAATGATTTTAAAATATTGTGCAGTTTTACAACTTACTGTTTTTAGCTCTTTGAAGCAATTTACTTGACACATTCTGGATTTCTACCTCCCCTCGTTACGTGCTGTTCAAACTCTCATTTCTTTCCTTCCTTCTCCTCATACTCCTTTTTCTTCCTCTTCCTCATCTTTCTTCTCCTTCTTTTATTTGTTCTTGTTGTCTTTCTCCCCATCCCCATCCTTTCCTTCTCCTCCTTCTTTTCTTCCCCTCCTCCTTCTTTTTCTTCTTGTTCTTCTTGTTTTTGTTCATGCAATTTCCCCTAGCCCACTCACACACATTTCGCTCTCAGCTCTGCTTCTCTCTATACTCTGTCCTCTCCCTCCAAACAATGCAATATATACTGTTTCCAAAGACTCTTGATTTAATCAAAGTCTCTTGATTCAATCAAAGTCACTTGATTGGCTAAAACTCAATCCAGAAAAACTACAAGAAATCCTACTTTGTTTTCAATTACAGAACCAGAGAATATATGTGACTTTCCCTTGGTCATACCAGGAGTATTAATTAGAATCATAATTTGAAAACAGGTCCTCTGACTCCAGAGTCCACCTACTTTCTGCTGTATAATGATGCCTCTCCTAGCTATGATTTCTCATTAATTTAGAAATTGACTATGTTAAATGTTTTATCTTACTGTTGGATAAATATTTGGATACACTCTAAACAATCGACACTGACAATAAGGTATAAGGGAGTATACTCAGTTGACACTGAGCCCCTACTGCTGCCACCCAAAAGATTCCCAAAATAGCCAGTTTTTTTAGGACACACATAGATGTTAATAGCACAATACACTTATCTCCTTGAGGAATTCTTCCCAACATATGTTTTCAGTTTGCTCTCCCAAAACTAAGCAGAAAAAATAACACACCAATCTGAACTCCAATCTGATTTAAATACCAAACCATGCACATACTGCTTTCTGTAAGGGTGACATTTCTATTGCTCTCACAATCAGTAACAATCTTTTTGGAAACTGTTTCATTTTCAAAGGAAGAAAATAATCCCAAGATTTTCTCTAACTATAAGCTTGCAGTGAATTAGAAGTTGTAACATTGGATTTAAAAAAAATAAGAGTTTTCAAAAATATATTAAAATGTGTATCATAGCCCAAGGAAATATTATCTTAAAGTACATCTTAATTATATATTTTAGTCATAAACCTGAATCAGTTTTGTTGGAGAAGTAAAGCATAGTCTAACACCTCATGCATCCAATTACCATAAAGAAATAAAAAGGAAATGAGCAAATTAAATACAAATCATTAATTAGGCAATTATGTGACTTCAAACCTATGAAGGTAAGAAATTCAAGGTCACAGATTACCATATTATTTTGTGCTATTGCAACTTACCTAGTTACTTCTGAGACAGACACATGCATGGTCATGTATCTGCTTTCAGTAAAAATATGGAATCTCAGTCCTATATTGAATAAGTAATCACTTCATTAACTGCTTACAACATACAGTTTCCATGGGTAAGTAGAACATTAGCTCAGAGCAAGAAGGTTTCTCAAAATAAAGAGCAAACGGAAGGACTATTTCAAGAGGGAGGGGACAATGAATGAGAAATAATATATACACAAATAGAACCAACCAGTCTGATGATCTTGTTCAACTGTTTTTTTACTTCCTTTCTTTTTCAATCTCTGTTACAAGGGGAAGTTGTGAGTTTGGGGGTATATTCAGAAAAGATGGTATAGGACTAGTGGCTTGCTGGTCAACATTTTGATTTATTCAGTGCCTTAATTTCTAGTTATAACTCTGACCCCTTGACTCCCCTAAGACAGATTTCTTCCTCTATATGTCTGATTGACCCAAAAAGAGCTTCCTGGTCTGTGTGTATAAAAAGTTCCCAACCATGTGTAGTCACTGTTTTACAGATTTGGTTGGTTGCCCAGGTGTAATGGCAAGTAAAGTAGTACTATTCTGCTTCTTTCAGCTATAAACTGACTTTCAGTCTAGTCTTTGATTACATCAAATCTTTGCTGGAAACAGTGTAATTTGTGTTGCCCTTAATAGGCCTAAGGGAGTTTGAAGAGTTCCACTGCCCTTAATAAGCCTAACTTCATCACATGAAGCCCATGGATGGGAGAAACTTGCCAAAAGAGTGGAACAGGAAGGGTGGAACAGGAAGTAGCAAAGCGGAGAAAAACTCAAGCAGAGCTAGGACCAGGCAGAACTGAAAAGGAGAATGCCTTTGATTTCGGCACTCTATTAATCTGTGTTACTTTCTGAGAGTTAATTAAGAAAGAAAATACTTGTGATGTTGGCACTTGTCTGTCTGTTCTGGCTGAGTTTATGTTATTTTGTCAGAACAAAGCATTTGTTCTGTTAAAAGAGGACTTTACTGTTGTTACAGAAGCCTTGAAAGAGGACCTTACTGCTATGCAGAAGTCCTGAAAGGGGACCTTACTATTGTTATAGAAGTCCTGGGACTTTACTGTTGATTTGCATTTCGTTTCTCAAAGAGAAGCCTTGACTGTTGATTTGTATTCCTTTGTCAGATAGAAAGTGAAGTGAGATGATAGTGTTGGCAATGTGTGTAAATATTGCTGTAGCTCTGTTAAGCTTGATGTATTTAAATATTGTTACAGCCCTATTAAGTTTTGTTTCCCTAGAAACAGAAGCTGTGAGGAGCTTGAAGTGGAGCTGTCTCCATAACCTGAGATATAGAACCAGAATGGAGAGCTGACTATGTGTGAATCCAGGCAAGAGTTAGGTAAATCTGGGCAAGAGCTGAGAGTAGTAAGCCAATGGAAGAGGACCCAAGCCTTTTGGAAGTCAGCCTGGAGTCAAGATGAAAGAAGAGTTTACTTGGTTATCTTTGTATTGATTGATAAGATTGTGACTTACTCTGACCTAGGGGTGGATGGTTTGTTGTACTTTCTTCTACGTGTTATGGATGATTGGCTTAAAGATGATTACCCCTTAAAGATTATTGGAGGCCAGCCTGGAGTCAAGATGAAAGAGGACTTTACTTGGATACTCTGAATTGATTGATGAGATTTTGACTTACTGAATGATAAGTTTTGTTTAAGACTTTATGCTCACCTTAGTAATAAATTGTCATGTTATATTGTTGTGAATGTTGTCCTTTAGTTTCTTGAATGTTATGCTTTAGTTTATTGCTGAGTAAGTAGAGAGCTTACTATACTATGAGATTATATCCTTAAAGATTTTAACAGCAACAGTCCTTGGGAAAGCTGCTTTGATTGACTTTATATGAGAATTGCTTCAGTCACTATACCTTGAAGACTAATTGACCAGATATGTTTCTTCAAGGAGATGGAGGGACGTCCAGATAGACACCACTATTTCCTTATTGCACATCCTTGCTCTTTGAGAGCAAAGTAAACCTCTTTTTATTATCTGTTTAATGAACTCTCAAATATCTCTTTTCATTCCCCTATGAAATCTATGATGAAGGGGAGTTTGGTTTAGAGAAGTGCCTATATTTGGTGGAGTCTGGCTCAAATCGTGGTTAAGTTAGGGGAAGAGATATGCAAATATAGAGGAACAGGAAGAAGAGGTGGGTGGTCTGATCAAATTGTACTACATTCCTAGTTTTCTGTATTCTAACTGATCTTGCATAGGGAATTCTCTCCTTGCAATAGAAAAGAGACTCCTGCTCAGGCAGACAGATTAGCTCTGTGCCTACTGAAAGAGACCATCCAAAAGGGTAAAGAAAATGCCAAGGTCAACAATTCTTAGTTGTTGAGTATGCTGCATAAATTGGACTGCTGGCACAAGTACACTGAAAATAAATTGAGCCAACCCATTCAGCAACTAGAGACAGAGCTTTCAGAACTTTCTCCCATTAATGAAAGCCTAGAGACAACTAATGGAGCTGGTAACCAAGCAAATGAAGAGATTTTTCTGCATGTGAATGGGGAGTCTGGGGTCTCAGTCTATGGACTCAGACCAAGAGATTTGGCTTCCTATTCGGATATCTGTCGTGTGAGACTGGAGAAAAAGAGAAGACTGAAGGTAGAAGCTACAGAGCATCAGATGTTTGTTAGACAGCCCTGGGCCATCTCCCAGAAAGAGAGAAGTTATCCACTTCATTGTGGGAGCAAGCTGTGGGACTCTCTCCACCTAAGAGTTTAAATAAAGTCATTGTGCTTATTTCCACAGCTATCACTTATATAATTTGGCAAAGTTGAAAATGAGGAAGCCTAGGTCCAGGAAAAGTAGTATGGGTCTATCAAAGTCACTAGTCCTTTTTTTTTTCTCTGTATATATGGCTGAGACTAATCAGAAACAATTTCACCTGGAAAGGAGTTCAATATACCATCACCATCATGTCCTAAGGCTATCTGAAATCTCTTTCATACTGTCACCTTATGGTGGGCAGAGACCTGAGAAAGGAATTACTTCCCGATGTCTTAGGTATACAATATTGCATTAATGCAATAATGTTCACTTAGCTAAATGAGGTCACAGTGGCAGAGGTCCTAAATCAGATGGATCTCCACATGAAGGACAAAGAGTAGGAAATCAACTAAAGAAAATCCAGGGTTCAGACAGCTCAGTCAAATTCAAGAGGATACAGAGAATGGGAGCACTGCATGGGTCCCCTTGTGACCAGAGTTCTAAACTGAGAGGGTTAACTTTAGACACATTCTTACATAAGAAGTTATGGGGGAAAATCACACACACACATACACATACACGTGTGTGTGTGCGTGTGGTGTCTATATGTATATAACTACATTTGAAAAATATATAGGAAGGGGGTGGTTAGGTAGCACAATGAATATAGCACAGGCCCTGGAGTCAGGAGGACCTGAGTTCAAATCTGGCCCCAGACACTTAACACAAAAATTAGCCATGTGACCTTGGGCAAGTCACTTAAAACCAATTGCCCTCCAAAAAGCAAATATAGATATAGATATAGATATATATGGGAAGACTGTCATAAATAATTAAATTCAATCCCCAATTTTGCTTTTAACATTTCTTTCTTTTTACAACATTTCATTTTAAAGCTTTGAATTCCATATTCATTCCCTTCCTCCCTTGTTATCCACCCTTACTGGGAAGATAAGCAATTAAATACAGGTTGTACATGGGTACCTATGCAAAACATTTCCATAGTGAATATTTTGTAAAAGACTAACTATATTTCCCTCCCTCCTATCCCACCTCCCACTTGTTCTATTCTCCACTTTGATCCTGTCCCTTTTGAAAAGTGGGTGCTTCCAGCTTCCCTCCTCCCAGCCTGCCCTCCGTCCCATCATCGCCCCTTTTGTCCACTTCCACTCTACTCTCTTGTAGGGTGAGATACTCTATTTAGTGAGTATGGCATTCCATCCCTTAGCCAAATTCAGTGACATTAAGGTAGACCCACTCCCTTTTGCCTTGCTCTTCTTCCCCTCTGCTGTGACCATTTTCACTTGCCTCTTCTATATGAGATAGTTTGCCCCATTCTATCTCTCCCAATCTCCTCTCATTATATTCCTTTCTCAACTCTTAATTTCACCTTTTAAGTACCATCCATTCCTATTAAATTGAGCCTGTTCCTCCTATCTATGTATACCTGTACAAATATATACAAACATTCACATATGTATTCATAATCTCATAAACCCTCCTATATAGACATATGTATGTATGTATGTATATGTGTGTGTGTTTGTGTGTACATTTGGATTCCCTTAAACTTTTTCATAATGAGAAAAGTTTCATAAGTTACAATTATCATTTTTTCCATGCAGGAAGGTAAATAGTTCAACTTTGATAAGTTCATTATGATGTCTTTGCCCTGTTTCCCTTGTTATGATTCTCTTGCTTCTTATATCTGAATGTCAAATTTTTTTATTACACTCTGGTTTTTTGTCAAGCATGCTTGAAAGTCCTCGATTCCACTGAAAGATGATATTCAGTTTTGCTGGGGAAGTGATTTTTGTTTAATCCCACCTACTTTGACCTCTGGAATAGCATATTTCAAACCCTTCAGTCCCTCAGTGTAGAAGATGAAAGATCCATTGTTTTGTTTGTTTGTTTATTTTTCATTTTTAAATGCTTTATTAACTTCAGATTTACATCATTCATTTCTGCCAGATTTTAAATTATAAATTTTCTCCCCATTTTTTGTCTACCCACTGCCCCCAAATAGCATCCCCACAAGATATCCACTCCTCCGATCTGCTCTCTCCCACATTTTCTCCCATACCCCCTTTGACTTTGCCAGTAGGACATGGTGGATCTCTATGCCCAATGCCTGCATATCTTATTTCCCAATTACATGTAAAATAATATTAATTATATATATATATATGGTATTATATTTAAACATTTGATTTAAAAAAAATTAAAATCCAGATTCATTCCCTTCCTCCTTTGTCAACCGCCCTCACTGGGAAGATAAGCAGTTCAGTATATGTTGTACATGTGTAGCTAATGCAAAACCTTAACATAGTAGATATATTATAAAAGACTGACGATATTTCCCTCCCTCCTATACCAACTTCCACTTGTTCTATTCTCTACTTTGACCCTGTCCCTTTTCAAAAGTGGGAGCTTCCAAATTCCCTCCCCCCCAGCCAGCCCTCCCTTCCATCATTCCCTCTCACATCCCCTTCCCCCCTACTCTCCTGTAGGGTGAGATACCCTATTTAGTGTGTGTTTCATTCCCTCCCCAAGCCAAATTAATTGAGAGTAAGGTTGACCCATTCCCTTTTGCCTTCTTATTCTTCCCATCCATTGCAATATTTTTCCCTTGCTTCTTCTATATGAGATAGTTTACTCCATCCTGTCTCTCCCCATCTCCTCTCATTATATTTCTCTCTCATCTCTTAATTTCACCTTTAAAGTATCATCCCTTCCCATTAAATTGGTCCTGTGCCCTCTATCTATGTATACCTGTGAATAAACACACATTCACATATTCACACAACCTTGTATCTCTCTAATATATACAAATATATATATATATATATATATATATATATATATATATATATATATATATATATTCTCTTCAAATATTTTCATACTGAGAAAAGTTTCATTGGTTAGAATTATTTTTTTTTCCATGTACGAATGTTAGTAGTTCAACTTTGATAAGTTCCTTATGATTTCTTTTCCCTGTTTACCTTATCATGCTTCTCTTCTTCTTGTATCTGAATGTCAAATTTTCAACTCAACTCTGTTTTTTTTTTTAATCAAGAATGCTTGAAAGTCCTCTATTCCACTGAATGCCCCTATTTTCTTCTGAAACATGATACTTAGTTTTGCTGGGTAGGTGATTCTTGGTTTTAATCCTAACTCCTTTGCCCTCCAGAATATCATATTCCAAGCCCTATGATCCCTCAGTGTAGAAGCTGATATGTCCTGAGTAATCCTGATTTTGTTTCCACAATATTCAAATTGTTTCTTCCTGGCTGCTTGTAATATTCTCTCCTTGATTTGGGAATTCTGGAACTTGACTATAACATTCCTAGGAGTTTTCTTTTTAGGATCGTTTTCAGGAGGTGATGGGTGTATTTTTTTCATGCTGTATTTTCCCCTTTTTCCAAAACATCAGAGAAGTTTTCCTTGAGAATTTTTTAGAGGATGATTTCTAAGTTATTTATTTGATCATGGCTTTCAGGTAGTCCAATAATTTTTAAATTCTCGCTCCAGGATCTATTTTCCTGATCAGTGGTTTTTCCAATGAGATATTTCACATTGCCTTCTATTCTTTCATTTGTTTGGATCTGTTTAACAGCATCTTTATTTCTCATAAAGTCATTAGCTTTCATTTGCTCCAATCTAATTCTGAAGGAAAGATTCTCCTTAGTGAGCTTTTGAGATTCTTTTTTCCTTCTGGCAAATTCATCTTTTTTAAGGCATTCTTCTCCTCATTGCCTTTTTGAGCCTCTTTTGCCCTCTGAGTTAGTCTATTTTTAAGGTGTTATTTTCCTCAGTCAGGCTGTTGACTCATTTCATAATTTTCTTGCATCGTTCTCATTTCTCTTCCCAATTTTTCCTCCACTTCCCTTAACTGCTTCTTAATGTCTTCTTTGGCCTGTGACAAGCTCGTATTTTTTTTGGAAACTTTTAGTGCAGTAGTTCTGTCTTCACTGTCTTCTGTCTGTTCCATGCTTTGATACTTTTTTCCCCCAAACAGGAGTCTTATATTGGATTGCTTTGCTTTGTTTTCTTACTTTGCCAGCTCATATTGCCACTCAATTACTTGACTTTTGGGCTGTTTGCGACAGTAAGACACTGCCACGAGACAGGGGATCTTTATTCCAAACCCTGAAGTTTTCTCAGCTGCCAGAGTTATTAGTTGGGTGCCCTCTCTGAAACCTCCACACGCTCTGGCAAGCTGGTCCCACACCCCAGGACCTCCACCCTAGACTGCAATCCAGATCCAAGCAGGTTAAATCAAGAACTATTACCCCTCATACTGGTCTCTTGGTCCCCTATGCTCTGCAGGCCAGGAGCTGAAGCTGCCACTTGATGGTGCCTGATCCACAGCCCTCAGCAGCTTCTCTCCCTGGGGACAAAACCCAACGCGCTCCCAACTACTGGGTCACAAAGTCTCCACTGCATTGACCTATGACTTTGTCCTTTGCAGTTATGTTTATAATTCTGGAAACCCACCACAGCTGCTAGCAATCTGGATTCCCTCCAGCTGTCCGCTGGTCAGGCCTGCCCTGGGGCTAAAACCTTGTCATGGGGCTGGGCTCAGCTCCCAGAGTGCTGTGCTGGCTGATTCCTGCTGGTCAGCCGGGCTGTCCTCAGTGGGAGGTTAGCTTCTCTGTGTCATTTTGTGTGTTCTGTAGCTCCAAAGTTTGTTCAGAGTCCCTTTTTACATGGATTTTCTTTGGTGGGAGCTGGAGCCTCACCAAGGTGCTGTTTCTACTCCACCATCCTTACTCCACCCTGCAAGATAATTTGTTAAATCGATTGTGTTTCCCTGCTATTCAAATTATTTCTTCCTAGCTGCTTGTAATATTTTCTCCTTGATCTGGGAATTCTGGAACCTGGCTATAATATTCTAGTGTTTTTCTTTTGGGGGTCTTTGTCAGTAGGTGATTGGTGGATTCTTTCAACCTCTCTTTTGCCCTCTGGTTCTAAAACATTAGGACAATTTTCCTTGAGATTTTCTTGAAGGATGATTTCTAGGTTCTTTTTTTGATCATGGCTTTCAGGTAGTCAAACAATTTTAGAATTATGTCTCCTGTATCTTTTTTCCAGGTAAGTGGTTTTTCCAAAGAGATATTTCACATTGCCTTCTATTTTTTTTCAATTGTTTGGATCTGTTTAATAGTGTCCTGCTTTCTCATAAAGTCAGCAGCTTCCATTTGTTCCAATCTAATTCTAAAGGAATGATTATTTTCAGTGAGCTTTTGAGATTCTTTTTTTCCATCTGGCAAATTCAGCTTTTTAAGGCATTCTTCTCTTCATTGCCTTTTTGAGTCTCTTTTGCCCTTTGAGTTAGTCTATTTTTTAAGGTATTATTTTCTTTAGTCAAGTTGTTGACTCTCCTTTCATAATCTTCTTATATCATTCTCATTTCTCTTCCCAATTTCTCCTCCACTTCTCTTATTTGGTTTTCAAAATCCTTCTTAAGGTCCTTTATGGCCTGCAACCAGCTCTTATTTTTCTTGGAAACTTCTGCTGCAGGATTTCTGACTTCATTCTCTTCCTCCTATTCCATGATTTGAGCCTTTTTGTCCCCAAAATAGGAATGTAAAGTCCGGTTGCTCTCCTTGCTTTGTTTCCCTTGTTTGCTCATGTTACCATTCAATTACTTGACTTTTGGGGTTTTTGCCATAGTAGGACTCTGCCACCAGTCAGGAGAGTTTCGTCCCAAATGCTGGGGTTTTCTCAGCTGCTGAAGGTATTATTTGGGTGCCTTCTCTGAAGCCTCCACACACTCTGGCAAGCTGGGCACACACCTCAGGACCTCCACCCTAGACTGCCATCCAGAGCAGGTTAAAGCAAGAGAGATTACCCTTCAGACTGGTAGCTTGGTACACTTGTAATCTCCAGGCCAGGAGCTGAGGGTGCCATGTGGCGGCTGCCGCATGGCCATGGCACCTCAGTGGCTTCTTGCCCCAGGGTCAAAGGCTAACCGCACTCCCAAACTACAATATCCCAAAGTCCACACTTCACTGAACTCTCTCTTTGTTCTTAGCATCTATGGGTTGATCATTCTGGAAACTGCCACAGCTGCTGGTCATCTGAAATCCCTCCAGAATATGAGTGGTCAGGCCAACCCTGAATTTAAATCCTCAGGCTGGACCACGGCTGGGGTCAGCTCCCTGAGCACTGTGCTGGCCACTGCCTGACAGCCTGATGGGCTGACCTCAGCAGTGGGTTAGCTCTCTGTGTAATTTTGTGGGTTCTGTAGCTCCCAAGTTTGTTCAGAGTCACCTTTTACATGAACTGGAGGAGGTTGGTGCTGAAGCTCCACAGAAGTACTGTTTGTATTCCACCATGGCGACTCTGCCCCCCTGCTTTTAACATTTTAAGATCTGTGCATTATAAATCCTCCAACTTGAATTAAAATGCTCTAACCCATCCTTCCAAAATACTAACATTTCTTTATCTTTCCTTTCAAAATTAGCAAAGTTGCCCTATTTTTCTGCTGTTACTGTAAAGAATGGAGTCAGAAAGCATTGTGTCTTTAGATATCTGCAATTGGTTGCTGAATGGGATAAAAGTAGTGATTGGGGACAGAACTAGCAAAAAATATCAGATGCCTGGAATTTGACCATTAGATTTCTATTCTTTTTAGTATAGAAAGTTTTCAGTCAAGAGTCACTCTTTTAAATGTAAATATGCCTTGGAGCATAGTATCTGAAATTCTTTTCAGCTAAATTTGTGGATTCTTATTTGGAAAGTGGAGGATTAGCTAACAACCAGCTGAGTACAAGGCCCTGTGGGAATGGAACAAAGGACAGTTGCTGGTGGGGATGGAGAAACCAGGTGGGTTTATCAGATTACTAATTCTCCTCAAGAAGGGATGTTGCTAAATAGGTGAAACCAGAGTAGGGAAATTTTTGAACAAATTACTGAGAGGAAATGTCAGTTTTCAAAGATATACTTAGAATGCATACTTTGCATCAATCCTAACAAGCAGACACAGACTTTCGATAGTTTTGTATGGGAGAAAGAATGATGAATTTAGTTTTGAATTCCAGTTCTCTCCCTAGATAACCATGTGACCTTCAGCAAATAACAACATGCCCCAGCTTCAGTTTTCCATCTATAAAATAATAGGATACAGCTAGGTTATGTCTAAGGTCCCTTCCAACTCTCAACCAAAGATATGTACATCTTATTCATACATTAATGTGAAAGACAAAGCAAATTACCAGAAGATGGTCTCACAGGAAGATGTTAGAGGCAGAACATTAGAGGAATAACAATTCTTATAATTTATTTTTCTTAGGAAACAATACTAAAGAGAATATTATTAGACTGGGTTCTTTTATACGTAAAGTCTGAAAGGGCTTTATTCAAGGCTCTTGATTGTATAAGACACTTCTGTGTTATATTAATGTTTTCTCTCTTGGGCATTCTGTTGTGGCCACAATAATTCACCATATCCTTTTGAAGCTGTGTCTTCAACCCTGCCCTATTTGCATTTTGTTCTTGTCTTATCCAGATGTCTGAATATTCCTTGAATTGCCTTTCTGGCTAAATCTAATTCTTCTATTTTTTAATCTCTCCCTTGGTATGTTTTAAAGGAGGCTTTCATAGAACTGACCAACATAAATAAACCCTTTATTTCAATAGACTGTTTATTCTTGGTACAATTAATATGAAATTGTTACTATGATCATTGATTCACTAATGTAGAACTGAATACAATTCACTATTACAAAAAATACTACCCTATAATCTTGAAAATTGATTCATAACTTACCATTCCACAGCTATTTCAGGTGGAAAGGGGGTTCAACTTAGGAGGAATGTGTGCCAAAGATAAATTTTTGAGCTCTTCCTAGCACTGCTATTCATCATTGTAGTGCTATTTAGCGTCAAAAAAAAAAAAAGAAAAAAAAATCCAATGTAGAAAGGTGGAAGATGATCCAGTGGCAGAGAGCAATGTTAAATAAAGTATATTCTAGGAGCAGAGAAGAAAAAATTCCCATAAAGACAAAAGTAATTTAATTAAACAAATATTAAGCATCTGTATTAACTTTAAGGCACTGTTTTCTATTGTGAAGGCATTAAGATGAAAAATAACAGAGTGCCTCATCTCAAAGTTCTTACACCCTGCACGGTAGCTTGTGTTTGAGTGTGTATGTATGTTCATGTATGTTCTTTGTTTCTGTCTCTATCACCACCTATTTATTTTGTTTGTATATCTATGACAATTTATAAATTGATTTCTTAATTACCTGTCTTCCTTGAGGTCAGGAAGTCAGGAATAATATTGCTTTATTTTCTTAGTATTTAGTAGTATATATATATATATATACATATATATATATATTTATATATATGCACCCTTAGATCTATCTATCTATCTATCTATCTATCTATCTATCTATCTATCTATCTATCTATCTATCTTAACTTGCATACACGTTGTTTTTGTTTTCAGTCTTTTCAGCTCTCTGAAATTCACTTCATGACCTCATTTGAGGTTTTCTTGGTAGAGACACTGGAGTTGTTTGCTATTTCCCACCCCAGATAATGTTACAGATGAGAAAACTGAGCCAAACTGGGTTAAGTCACTTGCCCAGGATCACACAGTTAGTGAATGTCTGAAGTCAGATTTGCACTCAGGAAGATGGGTCCTTTCTCTCTCTCTGCATATGCACACACACACACACACACACACACACACACACACACACACACACAC
>NW_027187308.1:3150254-3216241 GCF_028583685.1 Petaurus breviceps papuanus | reverse complement strand
CACACACACACACACACACACACACACACACACACACACACACACACATATATATATGTACACACACATACATACACACACATATACATAGACATATTTTCATTTTGTGCAGTATGTTATAATTTGAAGCATATTATTCATTTAATTCAATTACCCAAATCACAGAATTTGATAGTTGGAAGGCACCTAGGCAGGTCTTCTTTTCTAACCCAAATTGAAAGAAATTCCTACTTTAAAATAAATGATTCATAATCATCATAATTTCTGCTTTAACCTGTAAGGAGAGGAAACCTACTGCTTCATGATATAACCCATTCTCCTTTAGACAGTTCTAATTGTTAAAAAAAACAACAACAACTTTTTTTGGTTTGTTTTATTATTTGAAGTACCTCTTCTCTCCAAAATCATTTTCTTAAATGAGATTTATGAATATATATATATATATGTATATATGCATATGTTTATGTATGTATATGTATATAGTGATTATATATCCCAGATAGGTAGTACAGTAGACAGAGCACTGGAGTCAGGAAAACTTCCATTCAGAACTGGTCTCAGATACTAGTTATTGGACCCTTGGCAAGTCACTTAACCTCTGTTTTCCTCCATTTCCTCATCTGTAAATTGGATATAATAATAGAACCTAGTTCTTAGAGTTGTGAGATTAAATATGACAGTAATTGAAGAGTGTTTAGCATAGTGCTTGTTACATAGTTGGTGTTAAATAAATGCTACTTGTTATTATTATTTCCTGATTTTTCTAAGGCTAAGAATTCAGAGTTTATTCAATTAGAACTCATTAGCTTTCACTCCAAACCTTTTTCTCTTCCCAAACTTCCTGTTATTGTTTTGTATAGCAAATCACCCAGACTTGCAAGCTTAGTGTCTTACTGAACTCTTTATTCTCACCCCACATATCCAATCTGTTATAAAATCTTACCATTTTAGCTTTATAACTTGCTTAGGTATTTTCTTTTTTATCTATTCAGCCAGTTGCTCCCTATTTCAATGACCTTCAAATTGGCCTCCCTTCTTCAAATCTCTCCAGTCCATCCCACTCAACTGCAAAAAGGATATTCCTAAAACTCAGGTCTGACAATGTCACTTTCCTATTACATAGACTCTAGTGGCTCCTTATTACTTAAAGGATCAAGTATGAATCTTCTGTTTAGCATTTAGAGCCTTTAACAGCTTGGCATGTTTTTAACTTTCAAGTCTTTTTATACTTTATTCCACTCCACAAACTCTACATTTCATCTAAAAATGCCTATTTGATGCTCCTTGCACTCCCCATTCAATACATTTGTGTGGTCTATATGCCACTCTTGGAATACTCATATGGATAGATGTGCACACGAATGCACGTGCCTATGTACACAAATACACACATATGCATATGCAATATTCCTAGTTTAACATGACCTTTTCTTGATTTAGCAATGGTATTTTCAGTAGTTGATGCTTTATTTTCTAGCTGTCTATTTAATGATCTTCTCTAGAATTTTTCCCTGCAAAGTCAAGCTCATTGATCTTTAATTTGCAGACTCTGTTCTGCCATTTTTGAAAAGTGGGAGACCACTGCCTTTCTTCCATCTTGCAGTACAACTCCTGTTGTCCAAGATATTCCAAGCCACTGAGTGGCTTATTAGTCACATTTGCTCCTGAAAATCTAAACTTTTTGTGCCCTACTTCTTAGTCCTTTATTTTCTTCTTGTGAACGTGAACATACCAACTTTCCCTGTTTATGATTTAGATGAAGGAACAGAGGATATTTAATCTAGAGAAGAAGGTAGTAGGGAGTGGAAAGGGAAAGGGGAAAAATACTAATGATTTTGATCAAGTGTTTGGAAGACTATCATAAGAAGAAGCAGGGGGAGGGAAGAGAATAAGTATTTTTATAATGGCAATTATTAGCTAGACATTGTGCCAAGCACTCCACTAATATTATCTCATTTGATCCTTACAAAAATTTTGTGATATATTTGAGGAAAGTAATGCAAACAGAAGCTAAGTGACTTGTCGTAGAGTTAGTTAGTATCTAAGCCTGGAATTGAACTCAGATCTCCCTGACTCCAGACCAGATGCTTTGTACATCATAACATGTAACTTCCTAGAGAGGGGTAGACTGTGATAGACTGAAATATCTCTGAATACAATCAGTTTACCCTCTAAATGTCTGAGCAACTTTTTCAGTATGAGTTAAACAAGATGGCTTTGAAAGTTTCTTCTAACTCTAAAATTCTATGATTCCTCTTCCTGTTTCCTTTGAGTGTCCCTTTTCCTCATTCAGGATTAAATGAAGGAATAAAAATTAAGAAGGAACTATTGTACATATTTTATACCTTTCACTCTTCTTTTTTCTCTGTATGCTTTCATGATTTAAGTTGTCTTTGCAAATGGCATATGCAGAAAGCTAAAGAAAGAAATGAACCCCAAGAATCTTATAATCAACTGCAAATCTACCATATAAAACTTCCTATTCCCTCCAAATATACAATAAAGTTATGCAGTTTTCCCTTTTTTCTTCCCTTCCCCTCCTACCCCATACAAAAATTGCTCTAATGGCATTATTTTCAAATGTAATAAAACATATCCATCAAAGCCTCATACAATCTACATGTTCAATAATTGGGAAATGGTTAGTTATAACTGGGTACAGGCTCTAGAACAACTGCCTCCATCCTGCCTTGAACTTTCTCCTGAACTCTCCTTGAATTTCCCCACATGGTCAAGACTCTGGCATTTGTCTGAAGCACAGAACCATAGCTCAACTGGCCTTTCATTGTCACCTATGCCCAATCTCCCAATTCTCTGCTATCCCAAACCTAGCCTCGACCTTCATTGTCTCTTACCTCCAGATTGCCCACAGCTACTTCCCACCCTTAATCCTATCTAGACCCCATTCTCCTTTGGCTGCATGGTCCAGGTCCCTGGTATTCACCTAGGGCAGCTGGTCCTTCTCTGTTACTCACAGTCACCCAAATACTGGCTGCTCCCATCCAGACCTTCCCTAGACCCTTTCTCACAGTCACCCCAGTCTACTGGCAACTAGATCTTTTTTTGTATAAAAAGAGTTAGTCTCCTCTACTGAAGGGTGGATTTTTAGAATCAAGTCCACCCTCAACAGTGTTCTAATAAACTTTGAATTTTCCTAAAAAAGGGCTTGGATTGAATTCATTCTGACAATAGCATGTCACTATTTCAGGGTCCCAACACCCCTAAATCTCAACAATTAGATAAATTATAAGATATTAACATAATAAATTATTATTATTCATTATTTTTAGGCTAAATGCTACACCTTCTCAATCATACCTTAACAACCTCCTCATTGTGGAAGCTCACTACTGCCCTGAACTCAAACATTAAAATTATCCTTTATCCTTATGATTTCACCTCATCAGATAGCTCCTCCCAGAACCCCCATTTAAAGAGGTGGTCCAGGCCAGTCAAGTATCTCTCCTCTCCCTTTTGAGCACTTTACTTTCTTTGGATTTTCTCTACCATTCACATGCTGTGAATGCCTTTCCCTCCATGTTTCTCAATTCCCTTTTTCTCTTGTGTGTTGTCTTCCCCCTTTAGAATGTAACCTCCCTGAAGACAGAGACTGTCTTTGCGCCTGTATTTGTGTTCCCAGTTCTTAACTCAATGCTTGGTATATATTCAGCACTTAATTATTTTTTCTCAAGTGATTGACACAATATAAAAACATAATTAAAACAGACAAGCATGAAGAATAGAAAGAAATCTGTAATGATTTCTTGCAAATGATGCTAAATGAGATGAGGCAGGAGCAAAACTAGAAGTACAAAGTACACATTATAGTCCTACAAAATTAAATGTGAAGTGAAATGAAAGGGGGAGGGGTAAGAATGTAATGGAAGTCTAGATGGAGTGATAGAAAAGGTATTATGGCATTTTATACATTGAAATTAATTTATTTAAATGTAAATATTTGCTTAGAAATTTCTATTTTTTATATCATTTAACTTTTTAATTTATATTATTTTTTAAGAGAGGATAGACAGAAATGTTGGCTTCTTTTATTGATTTTGCCATTCTCTAGTTAGAAAGCTTTAACTAAATTTCTATACCTTTCAGGGCATCAATTTCCACATATTTCATACATAAGTGAAGAAATCACCCTGTGATGCTATTGGTCCTTGTCAAAGGATGATCAACAAACAGATTCTATAAATTTAAAATAGGGAATTGAAACATACCTTCTAAAGTTAATTTCATCTCTGATTATATAGGATATTTTGGGATAATTAATTGAAAGTCATTAGAGCATGAGTGAATATTTTTGTTTTTTGTTGATGCCTCTATGCTTGCATCCTTGTATGGCTTCAAAGCATCTTTACAACTATTGAACTTGTCATTTCGAAAGGATCTTTGTATCCAACATTTTCAATATGAAGATAAGAATTTTGTTAAATAAGGGGGATAAACTAGATGACCTCTTAGATTCTCTTCAGTTCTATATCTATAATCCCAAGAAGCTTTGGAAATCTGCCTAATTTTTCCAAGATCACATTGTCAATGACAGAGAAATAACTAGAATACCCATCATCTGACTCCTAATTCAATACTTTTATTTCTCCATGCTGCCATATATATATTTTAAAGCAATCAGGGTTAAGTAAATTGCTCAAGCTTAAACAGCCAGTTATTTCTGGGTGTGGTGCTAAGTATCTGAGCCCCGATTTGATCCCCAGGTCATCCCGACACTGGAGCCGGTGCTCTTATTTGCTGAGCCACCTAGTTCCCCCTAAGGAATTGGGGTTAAGTAACTTGCTCAAGGTTACACGGCCAGATGTTTCTGGGTAGGTGCTAAGTGTCAGAGCCTGGATTCGATCCCCAGGTCATCCCAACACTGGAGCCGGTGCTCTTACTCGCTGTGCTACCTGGCCGCCCCTGCCTCATATTTTTTAATGCTATAAGAAACAACATTAACTGTGATGTTTGTGGTTTCTCAGAAGAGGACAGGAGATGTAGAAAGAGTTTCAAAGGGATTAGAAATTGATTGAGAACTGGAAATTGGAACCTGCTTGAGACCTTCATGGAAACAAGAGTTAGGAACACTTCTGCTTAAGTTAGAGCTTTATAGAAACTATATAATTAACAATCAAAGACAGATGAGGAATGTGTGCAGCTTAACAACAATTCATAGGAAAATGATTTGTGGTGGATTGCAAGCTCAATATGGGTGAGCAATGTTTTATGGCAGCCAATTAACTATATTATAAATTAGGCATAGGACTAAGTATCAAATATTAAGGACATTGGCAACCTGGATTGTTTCCAAAAGAAGGACATCAGGGTGGTAAGGTGAATTGAAATCATGCCAATAGGGGAGTGAATTGAAGAAAGAAAGATATTTATTGAAGACAAGTGAAGACATAGAGGGGACAGACCCTTGCACTATTTGAAAAATTTTTATGTAGAATAAGGACTACAGTTTTGTTTTGCTTTCTTGCTTGAACCCAGGAGATAATTAAAAAGGATTTTTAAGTTAAGAAAAATGGATGAAAATTTTGAAAGAGACATATTGAAGCAAAATATAAGCACAACTTTTGCAACAATTATTTGTTATTCGAAAACCAGTGGATTGTATTTTCAGATAGAAAAATCTCAGTCACTGAATGTCTTCAAATGCTGGGTAGGGATTTTAAGGATGGGATGCACTTCAGAAAAGATTTGTGATGGATTTTGAAATAGATAACTTCTAAAATTCCTTCCAAATCAGAGGTCCTATGATTCTGCCCCCTTCTTTTGTATCCAATCACAGTACATACTTAATAGCAGAGATATATTTAGTATTTTTTACACCTAGGACAAGAATAAAGTAGTTCACTTGGGTAGTTCAAATTTAGTAGACCCCTATTTTGAACTAGTTATTTCTGGAGATAAGTTTTGCTGCTTCTAAGCTATAAATACTTTATGTTTTTGCTCCCAGAAGCAAAACCTCTTTGTCCCCTCCTTAGTTGCAGCTCAAATTCAATGCTAGGCAAATAGAAATCACCTAAATACTTCATGGATATGTTAACTAAATCTATTTGATGATCCTCTCACTACATAGTACTCCTTTGAATTTATCTTACTTTTCACCTCTACTTCTTAGTTTAAACATGGTGGCAAAAAACCCCTTCAAAATGTTGGATAGGAAAAAGAAAATACACACACATAACCTAATAGCACAACATAAATAAAATGGTAGTAATAAAAAATAATTTTCCCTCTTTATTTTTGATTATGCCAGAACACATATTGCATTACTTCATGTAGTAAAGATTAGGGTTACCTATATGGGGATGGATTGCAAACTCTGAGATTAAATCTCAATAGTGAATTCAGTTAAGTGCTACCTGGAACAAAGAATAATATTTGCCATTTAGAAGATGAAAAATTAAGGTATTGTGAATCCATTGAGTAGCCCTCAAGGTATTAGCCAGATGGACTAAACAAAGTCATCTAAAAAGTGGTGGAGTGTTGGCAGTGTTTCTGAAGAGCTGTCAGAAGACCTGAAGGTTTGCATTAGTTCATTAGAGAGCAGGAGTTATTTGTGTGAAAGAATGGAATCTGGAAGATATTCTGCTGATGGATTTCAAGCCAGAGTCTGCCAACAATTCCAGATTATGCACTTTTTTTTTTCTTTAAAAGGGCAGCAAGTGGTCCTGAATGCACATCAAGAGAGAATATGCAGTTTCCCAAGTTAAAATTCTGAAGGAGTAGTTGCCCTATCATGTTAAATGATATACTACTTTTCTAAGTTTGTCTTTGGAATGTCACTGGAATGATACTTCTCAATAACCTGTCTATCAAAGAAAGGAAGATATATTGAGACTAATTTGAGGAATATCATTAAAAAAAATTCTTGCTCAGACTCTGCCACCACAAGTTCTTTTTACAATTAGTTCTCTAAAGCCAAAGTAACAAGAATGATAGTTGATATTCATATAGAATTACATAGTTATGAAACAATACACATATATTATTTAATTTCAATCCACAGTTTCTAAAATTACACCATTAGAGATAAATTTCTTAAAACTAAGAAATAGTCCTTTGGATGGTAAAAAATTCTGAAGGCAGAACCCATGAAGTAATCAGCACCTTCCTTGAAATTAACAATGCCTTCTTGTTTCTTTCTAAAACACTTGATAAGGGAAGCACCAGAAAGCTTCTTATTTGGGAGTACAAAAAAAATGAAAGAGAAGGTGGGGTATATTGAAAGGCAAGCATAGTTTGCTTCACAATTTTATTTTCTCTTAAGCATCAACCATTCTTTACAGATCTTTTGATATTATATTTTTATTTTGAACTTAAATTCAGGGTTGTATTTATTTTCTTTCTCTTTTCTTTTATTTCCTTCCCTTTCCCTTCCTTCTTTCCTTCCTTCCTTCCTTCCTTCCTTCCTTCCTTCCTTCCTTCCTTCCTTCCTTCCTTCCTTCCTTCCTTCCTTCCTTCTTTTCTTCCTTCCTTCGTCCCTTTCTCCCTTCCTTCTTTTCTTTCTTCCTTTTGCTTTTTATAAGAGGTAGCATTGTACAGGGAGCAGCTAGGTGGAAAAGTGGACAAAGTGATGTCTTATGTCCAGAAGACTCATCTTATTGGGTTCAAATCTGGCTTTAGACTCTTACTACCTATGTGTAACAATGCAGTATTCATAATACGTACAGAAACAATAAATATGCTGATATGGTTATTAATCACAAAAATATACCAGGCTCTCTTCATGGGGAATAATTTATTCAAATACCAGAAAACTGAGTCCCAAAACCAGAAAGTCAAAGCCATCTTAATAGTTATGAAGTTGGCACACACCTAGTTAATGTAGTAAACACCCACATTCTCAAGCCTTAAAAACAGAACAGGCTACCTCAGGCAAAGGTCCTCCTCTCACCACTCATGGAAACTGCTCAGCATCCAGTAAGTGTGCCTCCAGGAGCTCTGGCCCCCCACAGTTCCCATCCTCATCAGGAGTCCTTAGTAGAAATTCTGGCTGGCCCAAAAAAGGGGTTTCCACGTTAGCCTCCACCTCAGCTGCTCCCGCCACTACTTTTGGCTGCTGCTGCTGCCACTATCATGGCACACAATCTATCTTGGCTTCTGCTTCCTCTTGCCCCACCCCTTCCTGCTATGTCAGTAAGTCCAATGGGGCATGGAAGACCTTTAAATCCCATAATCCTTACACTATGTGACCCTGTGCAAGTTACTTAACCAAGTTTGCTTCAGTTTTCTCATTGGAAAAAATGATCTGAAGTAGGAAACTGAAAAGCCCTCCAGTATCTTTGCCAAGAAAAACTTATATGGTGTAACAAAGATTCAGACATGATTGAAATGCCTGAGAAATAACCAAAGCATAGTATAGAGGAAATAGTGCCAGACAGGGAATAAGAAAAACAAAAATGGGCTGAATTCTAGATTCACTGTGCTGTGACCTTCCACAAGTCACTTAAGAACCTTAAAGTTCAACTTTCCCATATGTAAAATGGGAATAATGGCATTCTTAGGGTTGTCGTTTGTCATATATAATGAACAACAAAGGTCAATTTGACAAAAACACAAGGAATGGGAAGAGCAGTGGTAGATAACAAACATGAGAACGTATGCTGTTGTAGCAGAAAGCACCCTAGCATACCCAGCTGCTAGCACAGGTTCTTTGATCTGTTTTTCTAAAGATAAACAGTTCAAAAGGGGTTAACAGTCTTAATTTAATCAATCAAACATATATCATTTACATAGTTCAGGGGGAAAAGTCAGCACCCTGAACCTCAGAGAATACAAAAAGAAGTGATAAGAAAAAATAACACAATTCAGAAGACAGGGCTTCTAGCATTCTGATCATTACATCCATACCTAGTTAGTCACCAGAGAGAGAAGCACCAACATCTGGGTTTTCAAAGGGGGGGGGGGGGGCTCAATGGCTGCCCAGAGTCTCACCTGGCCAAATCACACAACTCTTCACAAAGTGAGTCCCAAAGCAAAACCTTGCCTCAGAGGAATATATAACCTTCTCCAGAGTCAGAGAACATCACAAACCTCATGACCCACTTGACTATAAAGTAACAAAATTTGTTTCTTCCTGAAAATCAAGCCTCCTACCACAGTTTCCAAGTGAGCACATGCAGCATATTAGGGGGCAGAGTATATTTTCTTTCTTTTTTTTAAAGCAATCTGGGTTAAGTAACTTGCTCAAGGTTACACGGCCAGTTATTTCTGGGTGTGGTGCTATGTATCTCAGCCCAGATTTGATCCCCAGGTCATCCCGACACTGGGGCTGGTGCTCTTACTCGCTGAGCCACCTGGCCACCCCTCAGAGTATATTTTCAAATCAGGAAATGTCCTCAAGATGATTAAAAGGCTGGGAAGGTCTTCTAATTTCTATCACCGTTACAGCTTTGTGCATTTTGTGAAGGGTTTTAAAAGAAAAGAGAGGAGTTTATATTGGATTATAAAGGCAAAGGAAGCCATTAGAGCTAATTCAATAATGAAATGACCTGGTTCAGATATGAACTTTGGGAAAAATTACTTTGGCAGATGGTTGGAGAGAAAAACCTTGAGGAAGGGGGACCAATTAGAATTACTATTGCAACAGTATATGCCAAATGGTTATGAGTTTGAATTACTAAACTCATACGATTAGAAAGATGGAGTGGATTCTAAACTTTTGTGAAGGTAGAAAGAATACAATTTAGCTACTTATTGGACATTTGGTTTCAAGGATAGGAGAAATAGTACCCTCACTATCAATTTTAAAATTTTCTGAGATTCAGGGCCGGCCAGGTGTCTCAGCAAGAGCACCGGCTCCATTGTCGGGATGACCTGCGAATCAAATCCGGGCTCAGATACTTAGCAATACACCCAGAAATATCTGGCCGTGTAACCTTGAGCAAGTTACTTAACACCGATTGCTTAAAAATTTTTTTCTCAGATGAAATGGCTAGGGTAGGGTGAATGATGATGATTTCCTGAGCAACCAGTTATTAATAATTAAAGCTCAGGGGAGAGAGTACAGTTTGATATATAGATCCTCTAGTTTTCTATAGTTCAGGGGGAAAAGTCAGCACCCTAAACCTCAGAGAATACAAAAAGAAGTGATAAGAAAAAATAACACAATTCAGAAGACAGGGCTTCAATAGAGAGTATAGCAAAAAAATGTTTGAGTGTCCAGAGAAATCATTGAGGAAAACCTATAAAATTCCAAACGTCTGGCTATGTACAATGGAGAACTTGCTCCGGAAATGGAAAAAAAAAAAGATTAGAGTTGGGATTAAAAAAATAAAAAAAAAAAAGAAATGGGAAATAAAGGAGATGGAACAGACTAGAAATTCTGAATATTTCATTACATTCAGATTACTTAATGAAAATTTGCCTTCTTGTAGGATATAAACTATTACAACACAGAAGCATTTTCATATTTAGAAAAATAAATTTTCTTCTTTTCATATAGGATTGATGTACAGAGAGCACATTAATGCTTCCTAGATTAGGGCTCTCTATTAAGATTCAAATGGTTCAAAAGAGAAATTAGATAAAGTATTCAATGCTGAAACCCATACACCCTTTTACATGGCATGCTTAAAGAGTGGGCTTTGGAGATGATTAGGAGGACCTGGGGACCATAAGGGAAGGGTACTAGAAAAGTAAGATGAGTTACTCTTGAATAAGGACTACACTCTCCAAAAGAGGGTCGCTCCACCTTCCTCTCTTCTACTTGGTAGAAGGTATATAGGTAGTAAGTTTAAATAGGAGTAGAGAAGGAGTAAAACCAGTGAAATAACCTTCCACATAATGGTCTTCCAGCCATTTTGGTACATAGTTGGTAGAGCGTGTCATTGCATCTATGGGAGAAATGGCTGTTTCTCTATGATATCTACTCAGGCACTTTATACAGAGGGTAAGGTCTGGCCCAGAACTATTTCCTTGATATTCTATGCCTGATATTAAAAGCAGGTAGAAGAGAGAATGGAAAGAAGGGAAGGAATAATTAGAAGTTTGAATACAAACTGCTTGCAAATAGTGATCATTAATTTTTTTTTCACATTTGTATCTTTAGTGCCAAGAACAATGCTTGATGATTAATATTTAATTTTTGATTTATTGGTTGATGTGAGAGGCATTACAAGACTAGGCGGAATACAACTTATTAAATAGAAAAAGTCTAGTTCAGGAAAAAAAATGAGAGGTTTTCACTCCCTCATCTCTCCTCACACTAAAACATTGACCTGTTCTGGACATCAAGTCATCCTACTTCTCTGTCTTTGTCTGTCTCTCTATTTCTCTCTTTCTTCCTATTTATCACTCTTTCTCTCTGTTTCTCTGTCTTTGTCTTTGTATTTGTGTCTGTCTGTTTCCCTCTGTCTCTCTGTCTCTCCATCTCTCTCTGTCTCTCAGTTTTTGATTGTCAGTGACAGGTGTTTCAAATACCCCACAGAACATTATAAAGTATAAACTTGGAAGGAGATGGAGCAGAGGGTGGAAAAAGCCTCACAGACAGTTTAGAGTGACAGATCAAATGACCTAATAAGCAGGATGTAGATCTTACTGAGCTACTAATAAGACAAATGTGAGAGGAAGACATGAAGGTAACCACAAAGCAGTGATTTTAGAGAAAATAGAGACAAACTCTTTAGATCATTTGTTTTAACACCATGAGGCCTGAGACAGTATGACTGTTGACATTTTACTATGCTATGCATGTCACTATGTGCCTCCCATACCAAAGAGGATTGGCCATTGAGTCAGGAACAGCTCACTCAATTGACATTCAAAAAAATTACTTCATAACTCAGTACTCTTTCATCTGTTGTTTTATGTGGGGAACTTTGGGGGCTCTTTCTTGGACTCACCAATGCGTGAATGGTGGAGAGTATTTCCTTTCCCTTGGCAGATATTTTGGCTTTGCAGACATGACAGTGGTAGCAAATGTGACCTAGATGAACCTGAGACTGAAATGCAAGTATCTGAATGGCTTGTATTTATTTACTTGAGCAAAGGGGACTGAATGGTGATCATGAGATATAGAATTTGTAGGAATCTGGAAGTTCAGAATTCAAAAACTTTAGTAAACAAATTCAGGATTTCCTTAGCTCCTCATTTTCAGCTGAGGTGAAAAAGTTTTTTTTTTTTCTGTAACAACACGCAAATCAGAGAAGGAGACTTCTGCCAAGAGTTTTTCCACTAGATATGAACCTTGTAGGGATTGCTCAGACATGGCAAATGCCCAGTCCTTCTTCATAAGTTATTTTTTGAAGAATCAATTATCAATCTTTTGGGAGAATGTAATGGCAGCTTGAAATTACACTTTAATGGTTTGAGATTTTGCCGAAATTCCCTCTTGGTTCTTTCATATGTTAAATTAGTATTTGTGCATGTGTGGGTGAATGGGTATAGAGAAAAAACGTTTCTTATAACTGTTCTAATTTATAGATTATTTGAATTTCTAATCCCTTTTTGAGAAGACTCAAGATTTAAACCAAACCCCAGCTTTCATTGATTTTCCCACAAATTTTGGAGTGGTAACACAAAGATCTAGAGATAGTAAGAATAAAAAGCCTGACCCATTTCTTTAGAGACCAGAATCCTCTAGAATCAAAACTGATCTGTATGTAAACCCAGAACTGGGACCCCTTTGCAGGAAGAGGGTTTCTATTTCTCTGGATTATCTGTGGTTGATCATTATCTATCTGTGTGCTTAGCTTGGATAAGTGGTGTGAAGAAAACCTGAATCTGAAAGGGAGCTATATTAATAGTCAAATCAAAAAGTTTTGTAGTATGTAAGGAAACATTATTATGTCATTTCTTCTAATCTAATCCAATTTTAATGGTGGTTCATGACTATCATTGATAATTTTGTCACCTAGTTTAAGTTCCATGGTGTTTGTGTCAGTATTGTGCTTTTAGTGTCTGAAACAGATATGAAAATGTGTTCAGAGATCAATCCCACCCTGTGGAAAGAACATATGAATAAGAGGCAATAAAGTATTACTGCCTGTATGCTACCTGTGCAGGGATCCTGTCCAGGAACTAATATACAATAATTATTCTGTTTGGCTACAATTATAATATTATTCTTAATGGTACTAGGTTCTCGCAGAATGGAGGAAATTGTTTGTACTTTAGTGGGTGATCACCCTCATGGAATTATAAATATAGGTTATTTCGGGGGACTAAGGGGAATAAAATAAAAACTATCAAGATTTTAACCCTCTAGGAACTTCATTAATATACATTTACCTTTCGTTCTGTTATTGGGAAAAGGATGTTGAAGGCCATTTGCACTCATCCTTTGCACTAACCTATTCAAATCACAATGTAGGACATTTCAAAAAATGTTTATATATGCACACATGCATATACATACATGTGTATGTATTATGTATATATCCATAAACATATATAAATACATATATATGTATGCACTTATGTATATATACATATATAATAAAACTAGCAAAATCTTATGAGTATAATACTCTTCCATTTAAGACTTAATTTCATATCTATCTATATGATGTGTGTGTATGTATGCATGCATGCACCTGTGTGTATGTGTGCACATATGTGTGCATATGTATAGGGTTCTGTATGTGTGTAGGTCCCCTTAACTGGACTATTCTGCAAACTTTTATGAAAAGCAAATTTTTTCTAATGCAAATTATCTCAGAGGAGGGGAAGGAAGGTAGATAGAGGGAAACAGGGTCTGAGAAGCAAGAACAGAAGGAGGAACACTGAACTGGGGACAGTAACATGGTACCTGAGCTGGGAGTGATAAATACAGACCCACAGGCAGACACCTGAGCAGGTGTCCTCTCTCAGTGCTGGATGTCTCAAGTAGCATAATAATGTGGCAGTCTTTCCCTTTATCCTCCTGCTTTCACTTGAAAGGGTTTTTTTTTTCTTTTAGGCTTTAAATAAATATTAGTGAGTGGAGGGGTGCAAAGCACCTATCCGGAGGCAGGAGTGGAGAGAAAGAAAGCAAAATATTGCATAGTAAAATTAACATAAATGTTTTATTTTTCTGAAATTCAAATTTTTTTCAAAAGGTTTTATGTAAAGTTGAATTTGCATAATACAAATTTAGGTAAAACAATATCTATCTGTATGTATATATGCATGTATGCATGTATATTCATTCATTCACTCCTGGTTCAATGTAACCATGGTTCACTGGTTCAATAGATTTCCAACAGAGTACATGAGGAATATGTGCTTGACTTTGTGCTATTTAAAAATGTTATCCATGAATTGGATAAAGGCTTAGATGATATGCTCATTACAGATTCAGTTTGCATAAATCTTGGGAGGAATAACTAACCCAGTGGATAAGAGTCAGGGTCTGAAAATAGGATGGAATGTTTGGCTAAATTGAGGATGTGTAGATGGACAACAGATTGGCGGGGCGGTGTGGAGGGGGGGAGGGGAGTGTATGTAGCAGATGCCTAAGAATTTTAGTGAGCTCGAAGCTCCATATAAATCAGTAGTGTGGTGTTCCAGCAAAAAAAAAAATCCAATCCACAACTCAGAGTATATTGAAGGAGCAAAAATACAAAGGTGTTAGTTCCATTATAAACTTTTCTTAATTGATCTCATTAAGAGTATTGCATTAAATTCTGGGTGGCACAGCACAAGAAGGACATTGATAAGTTAGAGAGCCTGGTGCAAGGCAGTCAGGATGGCAAAGGCTTTGAGGACTAGTTGAAGGAGCTTGGCATCTTTAGCCTGGAGAAGAGAAACTTCTACATGACATAATTGTGTCTTTTCAAATTTTTCTAGTTTGTAGAATGGATCGTGAATTAGATATTTTTTATTTGACCCAGAACCAGGAACATTAGATAGAAGTGGCAAAGAAGCCAATTTACATTTTATGTTAGCAAAATATCCCCCAAAATTAGAGCTTTCCAAATGGGTATTGAATACTTCAAGTAGTGATGCGTTTATGTCCCCTGAAGGAAAACAAGTAAGAACCTAGACAATCACTTGCTGAATTTGTTATATGAGGGATTTCTTATGTAGGGGTTGGATTACATAACTACTTGAGTCCCTTGCAACTCTCATATTTGATAATTCTATTATTCATTTATTTTTTTTGTTCTTATCCATTATGTGCAGGGAACTTTAAGAAAATGGTGTTAAAATGCTGAAAGGAATCCAAGATTTCCCAATCTTTAAGTATTTAGAAATTCAGAAAATATTTTTTCTCAGAAACATCTGCCACATATCTGTCTATACACTCTTCTGAGAAGCTGGGAAGAGACATAACAAAAATCAAAATCATATACACAGATATAAACAAAGATACACACATGGGCACATGCATGTGCATGCACACACATACACACATACCCCTCTCTTATTACTCAATATTCCTTTTATGCCAAGGCTCTTCAAATTTTAACAACTGTATAAGGAATCCCCACCATGGTATTTCCTTTCCATTTTAAGTCACCAATTCTCTTCTATTAATACATCTCTGCCAAACCTCTGAAATATGCTCCAATCATACAGCACCTTCACTTGAAACTGCACCTATAACACTACTGCCGCTTTCCATTAGGTTTACAGCTAACTTTCAACCCTATACCTCTGAACTGTATAATGATCTTACACTAAATTTAAATAGACTCTTTCCTCTAAACTCTCATTGCAAACATTTAATTTCACACACACACACGTGTATGTGTATGTGTATATGTATGCATATGTGTATGCATTTGTATGCCTGAAATGACCACATACCCAGAAAGGGAAACTATGCACAAAGTGGTTAAATGAATTCTCCCAAATTAATCCTTCTCCCAAACATTTTCCAATCTCTAATCAATTTCAATTAATTCTTCAATGAAATCCATTCAGATAAAACTACTTCATATCAAAATACAATTTAGTATTTTTAGTTGGGACATTGATAGAATTTCTTAAATCTAACTATCTCACAGGACTCCGGTTTCCCTCCTGGTGGTCTTTTACTAAGTTAAAAGTACCTGCAAGGTTCCAACTCCTAGTCACTGAACATATCTCTTTGTGGCATATTGTAATTTTGTTTACTTTAGTCCAGCTTCTCTCTAATTTTTATTACTCTCTTCTCTGTTCAGTTTTCTTCCATTAACTTGTTCTATTAACCTTAATTTTTTTCCTCAGTATTCTGCACTGTATTCTAAACTTCTGTTTAGTTTCTTCTTCTGCCTACTACCTTTGATTAAACATTTTCACCTCACTTCCTACTCCATATTATCTCTCATTTAAGATATGGAAAATACACATTTATTAATTTCCCAGAAGATAGTCTTACACCTTTCCATCAGTCCAAGATGGCAAGTTGTTAACCTCTTACCTCCTGACAAGTAACTTCAATGTAACTAATGGGTAATTCAGCATCATTTGTGGGTAAGGTAAGATTTCCTAATGAAATAGATGTAGTTTTCTGTAAGGAAACTATATTACTTCATGTTTTACTTATCTTGGAGGTGGAAGTTCACAAGAGCTTATATCAACTCTTTATAGAAGTTCATTAAATACTCTTAAGGAGCTGTATAAACCAATGGAGACCTAGTTTACCTATTCATAGATAGATTGATGATAAATAGATATGATCGATATTTAGATAGATAGATGATAGATATGCATCTATGTATATATATAGAGGTATATATATATATATGTATTTTGTTTCATTCATATATGTGTATATACATGTGTATGCATACATATTTATGTTTATGCCTATATGTGTATTGTGTTGCACTGTATTGGTATACATATGTGTATATATATACATTATGTTCACGTACAGATACGTTACATACAAAAACACACACGTGCATGTATTTGAGTATATTATGTGTACATATAAATATGCACACATGCATGTGTGTTTTATGTATATGTGTGAACACATATTTATATGTGTGCTTGTATAATACACACTTATTTTTCTCATTTCCCCTACTGTATTGCATAAACTATGTAAGTTTAAACTTTTAAAAAAATGGTGTTTTACTAAAGGTTGAATTGTATTTGACTGTGATTTATTTTTCTTTTTAAAGTTATGAAATAAGACAAGCATTTCATAACATGCTACCATAAAAAATGTGATTGCCTATGAAACTGTAAATCTACCATGTACAACTTACTATTTCTTTCAAATACACAATAAAATTATCATGTAAATTTGTTTATTTTCTCTACCCCCCTAAAATGGCTACCATTAGACACAAATAGGTACATGTGTGGGTGGGTGTAGGCATGTGGATGTAAATTTTTCTATTCATATTTCTTTTTATCAGTTCTTTCTCTGGATGTTAACAGTGTCTTTCTTCTTATGTCCTTTATAGCCAATATGTTATAAATATCTGTGATACTTTAAAATTTATTTCAACAAGGGATATTTTATTTACATCTTACTCTAAAAGTTTTTCCCTTTAATAATGCTTAGAAAAATCCTGAAATATTTCTTGGTAATAGCATTACAAATCTTATTCATTCTAGTGTTTCATTGGAATGAGACAATCTTGGGGCCAGAAAAGATCATAGAGGTAAATTAGTTAATTACAAAATGCCACTATTCCCTGTTTGAAAATTTCTGGTAAAGGAAGTAATTTCTTCATCTTTCAACTAATTTCAATAATGTGCTTTAATTGTAATAAACCTAACTTCACAATCCTTGTCTGGGGGAGAAGAAAAAGTAACAGAAACTTCACAATTCTTCATTTAATAATGGAATGAAATGCAGTTTAATTACATCACAAGTTCAAGAGATCATAATTCTTTTTTTAGGATGGTTTCATTCTGAAAAGTTTTGCAAACTGAGTACTGTGGATTCATTTGGGTGGCATCTGTTTGTATAATATTATATGATATTGAAGGAAAGTGAAGGAGTGAATTACTTTGGTTGAAGCTCTGCAAATATGGAGCCACACTCAGTGGTCAACTGATACTCATTTTAGTTTCATACTATCCCACTGGCTTTATTAATCATCTAGCAGCACCTTCTATAATCTTTGTGGAGAAGGGACCTGCCCTCCTTACAGCAACCAAGATCACCAGCTAAACCATTGCCATAAAAGGAAAGCAAAGAACAAGAATACCAAAAAAAACAATGCCCCAGGACTACCAGCTCTGTTACCAGTATGACTTGTAAAATATTAATAATGTGGAGGATAACCTCTATGGAGGAAGAATTTGCATCTCCATCATCACCAACTATCAAATGCTTTCACCTGACATTAATGAGCAAGGAGAATAAGCCTGGATGGAACATGAAGCCTTATAAGGAATATACAAAAGGAAGGTGGTAGGACAGCTCAAATCATTGCCATGAAAGCAACTACAACTTCTCTTCAGCCCCAGGTGAAGTCAGTCCAGCATACTGCTACCAATAGCAATGGAAATGTCAGCTACTTCTTTCAGTTCTGCCTTTAGCCCATTGCATATGGCACATTGTCTAGACACACAAACATTTTAGAAACCAAACCTGGCAACTTCCTCTGCAAAAATTTAATTTCACTTCCACAGTTACCTCAAAAAAGGAAAGTTCTCATCACCAAAGTATTTGACACTATCATATTATTCAACATTAGAAATAGTTATGGTTTTATCACTAGAATTGGCACTGAAGAAGTTACCCTTTGCTTTACGGCTATATCCTAAAGACCGCTGGACCTTTCTTTTGATTTGCAGCTGAAACCTCTTATTTGCATTGTCTCCTCCTATTAGAATGCTTCTTGAGAGGAGGGACTGTCTGACTTTTGTGTTTTTATGGCCAGCATATCCTGCTATGCTTTGCATATTGATAAGCATTTTAGAAATGCTTTTTCCTTCCTTCCTTCCTTCCTTCCTTCCTTCCTTCCTTCCTTCCTTCCTTCCTTCCTTCCTTCCTTCCTTCCTTCCTTCCTTCCTTCCTTCCTTCTTTCCTCCTTCCTCCCTCCCTCTCTCCAGCACCATAGCAAAGGAAAGCAAGAGTTATTGGCAGTAGGGCTGCATATTGCTATCATCATTGTTATGCAATTATAGACTGTAGCTTGGAAATTTAAAGATAAGTAGAAGAGTGGGCTCTGCAGATAGAAAATTAAATGTCTTCCTACTGTGGAACATTTATGGGAAACATTTCATTGTTTGTGTACACATATTCAGACCTAGGAAATATATAGAGTGTGGGAAAGGTGTACATTGCACTATTTAAGATCTCTAGAATACTTCAATGATATCGGCATTACCTTGTGTGTTACTTCCTTTATCTGGACTAGAGAAGAAAAACAACATGTCTTAAAGGAAACAATGTGCATTAATAGGTTTTCAATCCCCCTTGGGCTTTCTGTTGTGTATGGATCCTAATTTTGTTACCTTCCTTTGGGGCTAAGAATTATTTTTACAGTGCAAGTCTGGTTTTAATGGGAAAAAAAAGATTCTAAGAAAACCCAGGCTGTATCTCTAAGCAGTTGTTTCAGATTTTTGTACCATTAGTATTGATACATGTTTTAGCATTGAAGATGTCACAATATGTGACGTTCATGCCCTATTCATTTACACAGCTTTCTTCTCCCTTTCTCAAACTATTATCTCAAAATTGGAATTATATATACCAATAAGTTGGAGACAAGTTGAACAAACTATATTTTTGTTTAGAATTCTTTTGACTATGATTATATCACAAGAAATGGAGTATATGAGAACTTCAGGAGAACGTGGAAGACTTGTACAAACTGCTGTAGACTCAATTAAGCAGGAAGATGGGAGAAAAATATATGTTAGGACTGCAGTAATATAAATAAATATAGTGTTAAACAGATAACTAAATAAACATGAATTGCTATGACCTATCTTGATATCAGAAAATAATCCTGGATTTGGAATCAGAGGCTCTGATTTTAAATATTGTCTCTGCAACTCATAGGTGTATAACTTTAACTCATATAACTTCTAAATCTACTTCTGGCCTTCTTAACAAGAGGACTTCAAACCAGATTAATTCTAAAGTTCTTTCCTGTTCTAAATTTAGGGTTCTTTTACCTTATTATGAAACCTACTTTTGGATTTTTGGTAGAAATTTGGATTAAAATTTAATTGTTCACAATAAGGCTTTCCTTTGAGAAACACTTCATTCTGAGGATTAGGGCATTGCAGATCCTGTCAGATAAAATAATTTTGTTAGTCTATGTTGTTAAATCCTTTTTGTTATAAGAGACATTTTCATGACAAGGTGCATGTTGGGAAATGACTATGGCACACACACAGACATATATATGTACATAAATACATATATATATTATTGAAATGAATCAAAGTAATTGAAAGTATTTGAAAGGTGTTGAATTGGCCTTTTTTACTTTCAGATAGAAGTTTTAAGATTACAGAAAAATCATAGAAATATTGATGGGAATGTCAATGTCACATACCTATATTCTTGTCTGGGTAACTTTAAAGTCACTAATGACTAAATAATTAGTAGTTGGGACAGAAGGGGCAAACATATGCAACATTCAATTGGTCTATAACACTATAGGTTTTCATAACAACTTTTAATTAGCGTAACAACTTGTCTGAATAATATGGACTTTAGGTTTGTCAAATAGAACTTGATATTTCTATATTTAGATGAAATAATATATCGATGCACCCCTGAGTGAAAACATTAGCTTTGAGGGACAGTTTAGGAAAGCCATTCATGTCATTTTGGAGTAAACACCACTGCAAAAATAAAATAATTCATCTATAGGGATATCACTTATTAAAGATTTGGTGTGAAGTTGAATGAAGACATAACATGAGTAGATAAAATTATAAACATTGGGGGTAAAAAAAAGAAAACTTTGAATGACTTAAGAAATGTGATCAATACAATGACCAACCCAGTATCCGAGTGACCAATGCTGATGCTTCTAACCAATTCCTAACAGAGATCATGAACTCTAGATGGAGAACTGAAACACTTTTGGGACATGAATAATGTAGGATTGTCTGCATATTTATTAAAATATTTTGTTTTTTTTTTCTTTTATTTTTTTCCAGAGGAGGTGTCAGGGTGAAGGAAATAAAATAAATGCTTTTTAATTGAAACAATAATGAAATAATTCACTGGAAGATTGTAGATTATGACAATATTTAAAATATTTTAAAATGGTTCTTCAAGATGTACAAGTTATATTTCAAACAGTGGTATTGTAACGTAATATAGCACATGTACATTTGACTTGAGAAAATGTGACTTCTAAGTTCATAGCACTTAATGAAAGAAGGGGTTTTGAAAATAATTTAGTACAACCCCATGATCATTTTAAATAGATTATTTAAAATGATCATTATCAAAAATACTCCCACTCCCAACACAGTCTTGTGATAAAGAAGTATGATTAATGATAAATAAAAAAACACGAACCATATTAGTCAATATATGCCTCATTCTATACCTATTGTCCCCTGATTCTTTACCTAGAGGACAGTGGTATACTTCCTCATCAGTCCTCTGAAACTAAAATTGATAATCTCATTGATTAAGGTTCTGAGGTTCTCATTATCTTTTTTTTTTCATCGTAACTGTTATTCTGTAAATTGCTACCAAGATCCTGCATATTTATTTCATTATTCAGCAGCTCGTATAAGTCTTTCATTTTTTATATTGACTGTATCTAACAGTCTGAAAATATTCCATTAAAATCATATATAACAGGTTGTCCATATATTCTCTAATCCAAAGACACCTGTTTCACTTCCAGTTCTTTGAAGATGCTCACACACACACACACACACACACACACACAATCATTGTATATATGGAGCCTCTGAACTCTCTTTAATCTCCCTGTAGAGAATGTCCAGTAGTCAGTTAGCTTATTTTCCAGGTGAAGATATTAAAGCTCAAGGGGTCTAATGTGAATTCGGCACAGTTACTTAGATAAAAAGTAGAAGGGTCAGGGTTCAAATTGAGTGTTTTGACTGAATCTTTTTCCCTTTCCAAATAACTCTCTACTTTTACAGAGATGTGGAATTGTTGTGAGCATATATTTTCTGTCTATTTGTTGTTTTAAAACAACAAAGCATTGGTAATATTTGTTTTTACATCACCTTTATCTCCAAGTGTATCCCCTCCCTACCCTTCCCTTTCTAACTAGCCATCACTTTGAACACAGCATAATAATAATTAAAAAAAAAACAGTGAAGGGGAAAAAAAAAGAAGTCCATCAAAACTACCCAATATATCACTGGAATCTTTCATTGTAAGCAGGGTTCCACTAAAGCCACCCTCATCTCTAAAGAAAGTTGATTTTCTCCATATGTCGTTGGAGTTGTTTAGTCATTAAGGTTTTTTTTTCTTTATTTGCTTTTTGTTATTTAAATTGTTGCTCTAATTTCACATCTTATTTTCATAGTTCCCTTTACTTCACACTGCATCAGTGCATATACTGCAGTCTTTCTATGATTTTCCCCCTCAATTCCTTATTTCTTATTGCATAGTATTATTTCTTAAATTTTTGTACCATTATTTTTTTTCAGTATGACTCACTAAGCAGGGCCACTTGAGGGGTAGTGCAAACTCACTATCTGTTCCAGAATATAGTGATGGTGCTCATTTCATGTTTCATAACTAGCTAAATTGCAAAAAAGCATGGCTACCTCAAAGAAAATTGTGAAAGTATCATGACACAGTAAAATCAGAAAAGTCATAGGAGTAGTCTTCAAATTTGTTTAATGTAGCTTGGCATTTTTCACCCTGAAAACATAAGAGGATGCTGAAGTTGCACTGGAAGAGGAGAAATACATTTTAGCTGATGGGATAAGAATGAAATTGATTTAACTGAAGCATTTCTTGATATTTCATAGTCCCAGTGTGATCTCTTATAGTATATCCACTAAGTCCTCTTTCCTGAAGCTGATGGTTTACAGCCAAATGTCATCACAAGTAGTCATCTGTTAAAACAGCATTACTTCCTGTTTCAGTCATTATTCAAAAATATGTCGCTTTGCATATAGACGTATAATAAAGAAGATTTTCCTGTCAATTCAGAAAACAATTTTATGGATTTTTTCATCATATGTTTGGTCCTGATGACAAGATCAGACAAGGGATAATTATTTCCATTGCTTTTCAAAGCTTTCTGCTGGATGATGTTAAATTATATTCCAGTTACTAAGCTTCATTTCAATGGTTTTTTTTTAATTTTTAAAATTTATTTGTTTACTTTTAGTTTTATAAATTCAATTTCACAATTCCTTGAATTTCAAATTTTGTCCCCCTTCCTCCCCTCTCCCCCCAAATGGTGTCATATAGTCAAGTATAGGATCTGTAAATACTTTAACATTATACATTAGTCAGGTTATAAAGACAGATTGTATCAGATGGAATAGAAAATGGTAAAGGGGACATAAACTCAAAGAAGAAAAGGAAAAAGATTAGGTATTTTGCTTCCATCTGGATATAAACTCAGTTCTTTCTAATTCTTTCTCTGGATGCACACATTTCTCTACATCATGAGTCCTTTGGGATTGACTTATATCACTGCATTGCTGAGAAGAGTCCAATTGATCAAAGCTGGTCATCACACACACGATGTGTCTGTAATTGTGTACAAATTCCTCCTGGTTCTACTCTTCTCACTCAACATCAGTTCATATAAGCCTCTCCAGGTAAATATGAAGTCCATCTGCTCCTCGTTTCTTATAGCACAATAGTATTCCATAACATGTATATACCACAGCTTGTTCAGCCATTCCCCAATTGATGGGCACCCCCTTAATTTCCAATTCCTTGCCCCCACAAAAAGAGCTGGTATAAACATTTTTGTACATATGGGTCTTCTTCCCACTTCTATGATCTATTTGGGATATAACCTTAGGATTGGTACTGCTGGGTCAAAGGATATGAAATTATTTATAGCCCTTTGGGTATAATTCCAGATTGGTCTCCAGAAAGGTTGGATCAGTTCACAACTCCACCAGCAATGCATTAGTGTTCCAATTTGCCCACCTCCTCTCCAGTATTTGTCATTTTCCTGTTTTGTCATCTTAGCCAATCTGACTGGTGAGATACGGTACCTCAGAGTTGTTTTGATGCGCATTTCTCTAATCAATAGTGATTTAGAGCATTTCTTCATATGCTCATAGATATATTTAATTTCTTTCTCTGAAAACTGCCTGTTCATATCCTTTGGCCATTTATCAATTGGGGAATGACTTGTATTCTTATAAATTTGACTCAATTCTCTGTATATTTTAGAAATTAGTCCTTTGTCAGATATATAGGTTGTAAAGGTTCTTTCCCAATTTCCCACCTCCCTCTTAATCTTGGTTACATTGGCTTTGTTTGTACAGAAGCTTTTCAATTTCATGTAGTCAAAATTATCCATTTCATATTTTATAATTTTCTCTAATTCTTGTTTAGTCATAAAGTCTTTCCCTCTCCACAAATCTGACAGGTTAACTATTCCTTGATTTACGAGACTGCTTACAGTATCAACCTTTATACTTAGATCATGCACCCATTTAGACTTAATTTTGGTATGTGGTATTAGATAATGGTCAATGACCAGTTTCTGCCATACTTTATTCCAGGTTTCCCAGCAGTTATTGTCAAATAGTGAGTTCTTATCCTAAAAAAATAGGGTCTTTGGGTTCAGATAGCTATTCTTGCAGAAGCAATATTCCTCTTCCTTTAATCTGGAGTCAGGATCTATGTAACTTTTATCAGCCTGATCAGGGATTGATAATGTGAGGTGATCTGTTGATATTACAGACTGTATATTCATCTACTCTGCTGACTCAATAAAAAGAGATCTCTTCCTAAATGTTAAGAGTCCTCATTGATAGTAAATGTTCTTCCTTTCATTTCGGTGTCATAAAAAAATGAGGTTTTACTTAATAGGTATTGTTTTAATGATTCATTGTGATTTCTTAACATATGTGAGAAATACTCAGGATTTTAGCATCAAGAGAGATGGTGCAGTTCTATAATATGCCCTCCAATCAGTTCTCTAGAATGATGTTCCTAAGTATAAAAATTGTTTCTCTGAACTATGATTGAAGGTGCTTGTAAGCAGTTTGGTTTCAGTAATCTCATAAGTTTAGCAAATGTCTTCATCTTAGTTAGGTACAGATAATGAGATTTCTTATTGTGGTATCTGATTGAGATCTATACACTATCAAGAACACAGAATGCTTATATTCAGGCAGAATACTCTATGTTTTTATTCAAGATGGAATAATAAACCTTCATAAGAATGGTTGATGACAAATATGATTTTTTTCAAACTAAAAATTACCCCTTAAACACTTATTTGCTCATATTTAGATAAATCCATATTTAATTCTATACATTGGAATAACAGAAAGCAGGTTGACCACTTGTTTAGGATACAGTGCAATTACAGCTCACGTGGTATGGTCCCAGAAGTTTCTTCCAATTCTGTGAATTTGTGATTTTGAGAAGCTTTGAATATCCTATGAATATCACCAGAATTGAGCAAGAATGAGAAAGCCTATCACCTAGCTGAACCTTATTACTGCAGGAGAACAATATCTTGAAATCACCCTGTTGACTTCAGCCACCATAATTCAAATGCTTCAAAACACTAAGGAATTCAAAGTCAGCAACATCACCAACCTGGCATCATACCATGCCATCCCCCAAAATTGCAAGCATATTTAATATTAAACTGTCAGTCTTCTCTTGGAAAGATATGTGTATAATTCAAGGATTGAAAGAACAGCATAATCATGCATGACATCATTGCACTTGAGCATGAAAATGTGCTAGCAGCCAGGTTGTAAAGTGGATAGAGCACAATGACTGGAGTCAGAAAGACCTAAGTTTAAATCCAGCCTTAGACACTGGTGCTGTTACCCCAGGTGAGTTACTTAACATCTGTTTGTCTCAGGTTCCCCTTTGGTAAAATGGGGTAAATAAGAGCACCTCCTCCTCAGGATTGTTTTGAGGATTAAATGAGGTGATATGTTAAGTGCTTGGTACAGTGATAGCATTTTATAAATGTTAACTAATAATTAATTAATTAATCAATCAATTAATTAATTAATTTTGAAGCCTGTCATTGTTAAATAAAATTAGGTCTAAGAAGCAACTTATTCCAAGATTTTTTTTCTTTTTTGAATTACATCAAAATCTTATGGACACTGATCCCTGTCCACCTTTCCAAGTTTATTTCCCATTAGTCTTACCTATGAATCCTTCAGTCATCTCAGTCCATTTTCTAACCTCTGCTCTTGCTGTGTTCATTCATTGATACTGCCTTGGTATCATTGATGAAGTTGCCATGTTCACAAGACTTGTCTGCCTATTAAGACTATTAATTACTTTGGGTCAGGATTACATCTTATTCTTCTTTCTAATGCCGTTTAACATCTATCCTGTAACATATATGGAGTTTTATGCATATTGTAGTCATTTACCAACTATTTAAATTGACTGATTTAAAAAATAAAGGAAGTTGCCTTCTTACATGAGATATTCTGCAGTGCAGCAGATTTTGGGGAGGCATTTATGACTCTTACATAAACCTTTGGAAAACATTCCTTTATAGGCAATTCAATCCTCTTGTCTGCCTCAGGGGGGAGAGAATTAGGTTCATTTTATTTCAAGTTAGGCTGTTAAACAGCAAGAGGGCATGACTCAAAGATGCCATTGGCACTCTTACTACTGCTATTCTCCACCAATAAGATCTGATTGATGAAAAAAATTCTAAGTAACTTTTATCAATATAATAAATCAAGCATTATCAATATTTACCAGAACCTTGGGATCCAAAGGGGAACAATAATTAGAAAAGCCTACACTGTGACTTGCTAATGAATGTAAGAATCATACATGACAGGGTACGATGCCAACATGGAGGCAATTCAGCTTGTAATGTGTTATTTACCTCCATCTCAAAGCTTTTTTGTAACAATCATTTTTCCCTTTGCATAGGAGTGAAAATTGAATGGATAAACTAATTTCATTGCTTTGTCATTTCCTCATTTTTAGTGGTTAAATTCTTATCAATATTGAATTCTGTGGACTTTTATTACTAATTTTATGTCAAGACATTTCGGATCATTGATCCTATAGAGCCACACAGAGCCAGAGAACTCATTTTCAGAAATGAATTTGATAGAATTCCAAAATCCATCATAGTTAGAAAAGTTAATTTAAAAAATTATTAGTGTTAATTTTTAAATAGAAATTTTGAAATCAGAACCAATGAGAGGGCGAGTTTATTTTCAGGAAGAGGAAAAAGTTGCATCTAGAAAGTAAAAGGACATACTTGCCACATATTCAAAATAAAAATAACATGATAATAAAAATAACACTATTTTAATACACTAGAGTACTTTGCACATTTTACATGTTTTCACAACCCATATTTTAAAATTTCATCTGTTCTGTCTGATGAGAAGCTTAATTACATGTATTACTTATTTCAGGATTTAACGAATTATTAAAAATAACAGTCCTTTATTAGATTTTTTTCTCTTTACAGTTGTTATCACTGTGTGATTCAGATTATTTTCTTTACTAATGAGATATTAGGTATACTGTCAAGAAACTTCTTTTTAAAGTGACTTGAAAACACCTCTCTTTACCTTTCCTTTTACTTTATCTGCAGCTCTGTATTCTAATGAAATAAGGCAATTTCATGAATGATTCCATAAATTAATTTATAAAACAGTTTAGAATAATGATAATGGCTTATTGGAAAAGAACAAAGAGGATGATAAACATCATATAGTTCTGAGACCTTTACAAACATTTATGCTTCTATTCAATTAAACATTTATTAAAGGCCTTTTATATGCAAGAATATGTTGGAATTTTTAATGTGTGGTCTGACATTTCCCTAACCCCCCTTCACAGTGATAGGGTTCTGCCCAGTTAGATGAAAACTCTATTCCTCTTCCACTATCCATCATCTCCTTCCCCTTCTGAAATATTGCTACCAATTCTCCACCCTTCTCTGTTCTTTCATTCCCTTAAATCCTCTGAAATCCCATTGAATTCTTAATGAACTTTCTTTCGTTTATTAATCTCACATTATTTAAATCCAAATGCAACCAGAGAGAATTAGAATCTCTCAAGAATATATTGCATTCCTGGACATGCTTTCTTATTATTGGGATTCTTTCTCCCTTATATACTGGGACAAGAGGAGGAATATGCATAATCCTTTCTCCTCCTATTTCTTTCAAATTCTTCCCATGCTTTTAAGTTCAATCCAGAGGTCTCTATCACCCTATCCAGAACCTTATTAACATCATCTATTGCTGCAGTTTTCTATCTGTCTCACAGAGTTCTTCATTCCAGCCCCTGGTCTTGTATTTTAAAAATAAATATGCATATTGATTTCCTCTAAAGCATCATCACTATAAAACTGTCCTGGGACCCATAATTCTTATGTCTTGTCTTTAATTCCATCCCTCTCCCAGGAAAAAAGCCATAACCACATACCAACCATATTCACAATGGCCTTACCTTCATTTATTTGAAATGTGAAATTCCTCTCTCTTAACAGAACTTCCTAGTGTTTAATTTTGCTCTTTTTGCCTTTTTTGGAGGGGGAAAGGTAGGACAATCGGGGTTGTGACTTATCCAATGTCAGATGGCTAGTTTTGTGTTGTGTCTGAGGCTAGATTCGAACTCAGGTCCTCCTGACTCCAGGGCCAGTGCTCTATCTACTCAGCCACCTAGCAGCCACTGCCTTGAATTTTTCTATCTCATTCCTATTAAACTGGATTTCCCCAACTTAGGTAACTCATGTTCCTAGTCCAAGGAATATGAGAAGATTTTCAAGGTAGTATGGAAAATATTTGGCAAATAATTATGCAATCATATTGAAATATTCCTAAGACTACAACATTTGGTTTTTCCAATCAAAGCAGTTACAAACAGTTTCATTGCTAGTTGAAAGTTAATATTACAGTCCTTGAGGTACTTTGAGGAAGTACATAGAAATGACACTAAAAAGAGTAAAGATATGAAAAAAAATAAGCAGATTGGATCAAGTAAATTTTAAGAGAACATCTGTATCAGATGAGATACAACTGTGATGGCATTACAGGATTAATTTAAAAGCTACCAAAAGGGAGAAAATATACCAAATACCTGCAAAACTCTCAGACCTCATTGATACCAAAGAAAGGTCTTTGAGAAAAAAAAATCAATAATGAATAACCAATGTGTAGGGGAAATGCTGCTATATGTTTAAAAACCATGTCTCTATCACTTTCTTAAGTCTATAAAATCAACAAATCAATAATTCAAGTTCTGATTTACAGTCTTTACTTATTTGTGAGCTATAGATAAACAAAACTGACAATTTAACAAAAACCTCTCATGAGCTGCAACAAGCCAGCTAGCACTAACTGCCTAGTCTATCATCTATTTTAATAAAATCTCTATAAGGGTCATTTGTACACAAATTGAGGGACTTCTTGATGAGAAGGGCAGAATCATACTTGGAAAAATGATATTCAGCAGTAGATTTTAGCCTTGAAATTTCACAATTGAGTGAAATATGCAAAGAATATATTGTTTAATTGTATTTATTGTTTATGAATTATGAAAAAAATTCAGTAAAGGAAAATTATGCCTTTAGATTTTTTACAAAGTATCTCTCATCCACACATCAAGATCATTCAACATTCTTGGGAGGTGTAACAATAGAAGTAATCCTGTTAAATGACCCTCTGATCCTAAACATAGGAGATTTGGCAAGATTATGTGATGACAGTTGCATGTCCAGAGTCCTCCTCTAATTGCATTGAAATTTTAGAAGAAAGTGAGAAAGGTTTATTCTAGCAAGTCAATTGAACAGTCTTTGGCAAACTTTTGGGATGAGAGTTTTAAAAAAGTTTTGGTTGAAAGTTTCAAAAGATATTTAGATATGTCCTCATTAAAAGAAATTTCCAAAATGAAGAAATCATGGATCTATCTAAGTATTTGAATAGAGAAATTGAACATTTTTGGAGAAGAAAAAAATAATTATGCCATTTTATTTTTGTATGCATATGAATAACAAACTCTAGAATTTATTTCCTCCTACATTAAGTAAGAAAGGATGGATATATTTGCTTAATAAGCATGGGTACAGAAATGGAAAAATGTCATATTTTTGCCTCTGTTGTTGTTGTTCAGTTATTTTGGTCATATTCAACTCTTCATGAATAAATTTGAAGTTTTCTTGGCAAAGATAATAGAGCAGTGTGTCATTTTGTCTTCTAACTCATTTAATAGGTGAGAAAATTGAGGCATACAGAATTAAGTGACTTGCCTAGGGTCACATAGCTCACGTCTGAGGGCAGATTTAAACTAGGAAGATGAGTCTTCCTGACTCCATGCCTGGCACTCTACCCACTGATTCATCTAGGTGTCTGAAAAAATATTAGAAACCCCTGTTATGTATTTTTTCACCTTTCTACTCTCCATTTCTATGAACCTTATTTTGCTGTCATTCTCCTCATCTAAAGTCTTGATCTATAAATTAACCCACTTAATGAGGTTCATGAAGTCCTCTACCTTTGAATTCCTTGCCCGTTTGTCATATAATTTGGAAAACATCAATTCTCAGTTACCCCCACCATCTGCTTTCCTTCTGCAACTGTATTGCTGACAGTGAAAATTACATAACTGTGATGACAGAGCCCAATGCAAGTGTATGTTATTTCATCTCAAACAACCTGTCATTCAAGTGGAATCACAGATACACCAAAATAGCAAAGGGAGGTTACAAGATAAATTGTATTTGATAAAGTCTTTAACACAACAAAAAGGCATTCATGTCCTTAAGCTTCTCTCTACATATAAAAACACAGTATGACAATTTAATCCAACACAATGGCTCATATTCCTTATAAAAAGAACAAGATCAACTACTATGAAAATTTGATGCAGCAAAGTTTTAATTATACTCATACAGTTATAAAAGGCAAATTGTAATTAAAGCAAAGAGTTGAAGTCATGTCTCCATAATATAGGATAGTCTATTTGTTTATTCAACAAGCATTCACTCATATGGCTCTGACTTCTATACAACTATATACTTAGGTTTTTTTTTATGTTATAGGGCAAAAGAGTGAGTGAAAGAGATGAACATAATAATAGTTGATATTTACACATTACTTTAGGTTTTACCAAACATTTTACATGTTTGGTTTCATTATTACAATAATTTTGTGATCAATAGGGGCTGTTATTATAGTCATTTAACCAATGTGGACACTGAAGCCCAGTTAGGTTAATGACTTGGCCAGGAACACACAGCTAACAAAATCCTCCAAAGCCTTTCTCAGCCGTGATCCATGCAACCAGTCTCTCCAGAGCAACATCTTAATGCCCATCCATCTAAATTTATAGTCCATTTGATCAACTTCTCTGAAATAATCTTTTTATCAGTAGAGAATACACTCTAAATTTGATAAGAGCTACATCAGCTAGAAAAGGAAGTGATAGGACTTTTAACAAAGTAACATTCAAAACACAAGTATGTTGAATTGTTTTCATGCATTCAGCTATAAGATGCTTCCATAGGAATGTCAGATTTAGTCTCTCAGTTGACATGTATACAATGAAGAGAAACACATAGACTTCTTGGGTTTCTAGACATTTTTTTCAATTGTAACATTTTTCAAAACAATTTAGCAAAATTTCGTAACAGGATATAGTCTAATATCAAAACATGCAATCAAAACACTGATTTGAGGAAATAAATTTTTAGTGAAGGGAAAACTCATAAATTACTTTGTCTAGATAATAATCCAGTATACATTAGTGGGAACAAACAAGTGTAGTAATTATTTTTATGCCACATGATGTATTTTTGACTATTGGAGAAACAAGTACAAATTAAGTATTATAATTCTGAAAACAGAATTTTAAAATGCATGTAATCCTTTGGAATGAGGCTAGCATCTGTTTAGCCTGGGTATCTTGTGTCTTCACTGTATGGTCTACCTAACTTTGAATGGAAGATTATTGGGAAGGAAGACCACATACCCTTAAATATTTCCTGAAACATTAATATGCGAACAGGATGCAATGAATTATAAATTTCACTAAATTGAATAAATAACATATTTAGAATCTTTCAGATTGCTCCTCATTTTAAAAACTAGTTTATTTTAGTAGAAATAATTTTGGTAATGAGGGCTTGAATATTTTAGATAACTTAAATTGATTGGCAACCTAGGGAAAACATGTGTTTCCCACAGCAAAGAAAAAAGAAGATATGGAAAATTTTTATTCTGGCTTTCCTCACATCAATCTTTAGGAATTTAATGGATCTGGGATGTCATTGATAAGGGTAATCCCTTCAATATTGCAGGTCAGAACCAATTCATGTCTTTTCATCCTATGCCCATATTTTCTCCCTTCATGGGAGATCTGTCTAATATGCTAAAACGCCTTCCTCCAGCTCTCATGACATTAACTGGGTTCTGGTGAAGAATGGAGGCTGTCTATCACTTCATCACTGTGGCATGACCAGTCTACCACCTTTTGAAGTCATATATCTTTTTAATGATACCTCCATTTAGTCTGCATTATGTGCATAATTGTTCTTTCATAATATGTTCTATCTTATTTATGCCAACATTTGCCTTTGGGTTGACAGATAATTTTGATTCCTGTCTGTGGTATTTTAGTTTTATTTGCAATCATTTAATATTAGAAAACAACATAAATACCTACTATCTGTTAAGCACTGTGATAAGCACAGAGGCAAAAGGCAGTACCTGCTCTTAAGGGCTTCAGAATCTAATAGGGGAGACAATTGATAGATAACAACATACAAAACAATAAAGACAGGATAAATTGGAATTAATCTATAGAGGGGAGAAACTAGAATTAAGAAATACTAGAAAAAGTTTTTTGTAGAATGTGAGATGTTGACTGGTTGTCATCTTTTATTCTTGAAGAGGATCAAAGTGACATCACAATGCTGGAGTCAATGCATAGTGTGACTGACTGTGGCTGATCAGACAAATAAGAGCTTGGAAGATTCTACCTCAGGTCAGGCACAAATAGTCCATGTGGACATTCGGAGTGGATTCTCTAAATCTGTACATCTCATGTGTCTTTTGAATTACTTCAATTCTGCCCTGGTCATTTGATACACATAGGGCATGCTCGGTGGTTTTTTGATACCACCTCCCATGTCACTCACTCAATTCCAAAGTTCTACAGAGAGACCTTAAGAGTGCTTCTTCTGACCACATGATCTCCTGCTATGTGTGAGATGTTAACTGGGACTTGAAGGAAGGCAGGGAAATCGTGAGATAAAGTTTCAAAGGAGGCTCAGTGGAGAATGGACTAGAATGGGGAGAGGATTGAGTCAAGAAGATGTGTGTGGATGTGTTTACACAAGGTTAGACTCAGGAAGATGCTTGAGCTCATCAAAAATCCTACTTAGCGTTTTAAGTCCAATCATCCTGCTCTTCTCTATCCCTCAGTCGTGGGTCAAATATAGTGCCCATTTGCAGTCCCTACCCAAGATACAGACGCTTAAAGGCCAACTATATGATCTGTTCATGCAACTGTAAAGTACAACCTGCACCCCAGGAATCTTTAAGTACTTTCTTGTTTGTTTGTTTGCTTTTATTATTGGTCTGAACTCTTTTTAGTATTTTTAAATCCATGTTAGGAAACTCTGCAGTGCTTCAGGACTTGACGTAATCATCACAATATAATTTTCAAACAAGAACATCTGTATTGTTTATCATAGATATACTATTTGAACTCTGTGCTGTACCTCCCCCCATTTCAATGATGAACACCTTTGAAGAGAATGTTTCCCTGTATTAGACTTTACTTAGTTTTAATAATATTCATGATATGTCTACACTTTATTCTTAAAAGATTTTTAGAGATTATAAAGTAATCATATATTTGAATGAGTTATGGACACATTATTAAGGTTTGAGGTAGTAATACATTTCATTTTTCCAACTGTTTCGTTCTTTTACTTTCTTTCATATATCTTTAGAATCAATTGCTTACTTCCCTCAGCATTATGTCAAGTCCACTGTAGTTATTCTCTATGAAAGCTTGTTCTCATACAACTGTTCTTCCTGTCTTTCTTAAATTTCCTCTTTTCTTCCCCATATTGGGTGTTATCATGCTAAGACTCTCAATGTCATGGTATCACTGCTGGTGATATATAAAAAAAGATCTTGACAGGCTATTTTCAACTTTACATATTTTTTTTATCAAGATTCTTGTCTCATCTTTAAATTTTTCTGCATGAGATAAGCAAGTTTACACTGGTCTCTAAGGTTTTTTCATTTAATATTTGCCCTTCATCACATGTTGCTCTTTTATGGAATGATACACATTGTAATATATTATCTGTCGCCAGAACATTTTAGAAACAAATTAACTTTTTAAGGTGGCACTGTCTTTACTTAGAAGAAGTCTCATTTTAGCAAGGAGATGAAGTGTTCTGTGTTTCTTTGGCCTCCTAGTTGTGATAGTTACTTTATGGTTACTTCAAGTTCCATATGAAATAGTTATTGTAATCTATGTCAATGTCTGTCTTTTATCTAGTTCCAAATTTTGCATCAAGAGTGTCTTCATATCTTCAGTGTAGGGATTTTGGTGACTTTACACCACATCTCTTCATTTTCATTATTTTAATTTGTTGTTGATTCTGATGTTTTTATCCCAATGTATTTATTATTCTGCAATTATTCCTATTTCAATAACCATTTATGTTATCTGTTAAAATTTAATAAATTTCATTTTTGTGATATTATTTGGTTTTTATTATGTTTCCAGTGTCAATGTTCTTCTTGAAAAATCATTCATGATATATAGGTATGGATCATTTGTATATTTTGCAAACATTTATTTTCATTCATTTATTGATACTGACACATTACATGCACATGTGCATATACACATATGTATATAAATGTAAAAGCACAAGCATACATATGTGTATGTACATGTGTGCATATATCTATATGTGTATATATAGATATTAATATATCATTTTACTTCTCCTTGGCCCCCTTTATGTTCATGTTTCCTGTGAAGTCATTCAACATTAAAGTGTATGATGATTTAATTAAAAAGATTTCATAGAATTCTTAGCAGATTTACTCTATCTCTTCATCTGCTGTACTAAATTTTGAAGTGTAAGCTACAAAGACTTCATGATGGTCTTTTCACTTATACCCATCATGAATACTCAAGAACTTTTTTTTTAATTTTTTTAAAGCAATTGTGGTTAAGTTAAATATCTGAGGCCCAAACCGATCCCAGGTCCTCCCATCTCTGGGGCCAGCACTCTTACTCACTGCACCACCTAGCTACCATATATGTATTTGCTTTTTGGAGGGCACTTGGGGTTAAGTGACTTTCCCAAGGTTACACAGCTAGTTTGTGTGTGTGTGTGTGTGTTGTGTCTGAGGCCAGATTTGAACTCAGGTCCTCCTGACTCCAGGGCCATTGCTCTATTCACTGTGCCACCTAGCCGCCCCTTACTCAAGAACTTATGAAACAGTTACCCTTGTTATCTAGGGATACATGATACATCTGATTGAATGCATTATTTTCTTTGATTCTCCAAGGAGACCCATGAGACATCTCTTTTTCATGTTTTGATTACCTTTTAGTAGGAATGTCATAGAATGCTATGATTCAATTCCTTCAATCCATTTGTTAGTCACAAGATGAGGATCTCACACCTGGAGAGATGACATTAGTGTTTAGAGATGCTTTAAAAGTATCAATCTTAAAGAATATCACCTTTTTATTGACCACCATACCATGGACAATAAAGGAGTAGGAAGTTCTAATAAGATAATATTTGTAAAACACAACCCAGTGTCTGGAAGATAGTAATCACTGTAGCAATGATTATTTTCTTCCCCCTTGCATTTCCTTCTCTTCCCTTTCTCAGAAGTGCCCACATACAACTGATGGGGGAGTGGCATTGTTATCTGGTTGTTTAGTGGTTTTCCAAGGACAAAGAATTGTCAATTGACCAGTGTTATAAAAATGTCCTCTGGGTTTACCAATGCTATACTATTTATGCTAACAATTATAACTCATGTTATTATCTTTTTCTTTACGTGCTTCCCAATTGCTGCATCAGTGTGTTCTTTACAATGGTAAGATTAGAATTATGCTGATTGCAAGGCCTAGATATTCATTCTTTAATTTTTATCATATTTTTATTTCTATACTGGAATGGTATAATGTGCTAGAACTCACACTTCACTGTCCAAGCCTTCAGTGTCTTCAGTCATCCTTTAATTGGAGCAGGACTTTTTATATGGTAAAAGACATAAAATTTTAATTTAACAGCATCTTAGAGAAAATAATTCCTGAAGGAAGTAGTGGTAACTATTATTCCAGGTGTTAAAGCTGAATATTCTTTATTCATTCATTTATTTATTGTATTACTAGAGAGAGGATGTGTAGTGGATTATACAGAAAGATTCCCTTCAATATAACAATAATAATCAGCATTTATATATTGATTTAAGGTCTGTATAGTGCTTCACAGAAGGTGCTATCATTATCCTCATTTTATAGCGGAGGAAATTAAGGTACAGATAGATTAACTTGCCTGGAGTCATACAGGTAATGCACCTGAGGCCAGATTTGAACCCAGAAATCCCTACCTCCAACTTCAGCACTCTATCTACTATTGTACCTATCTGTCTCAGCAAAACCTAGGCTCAAGTCCTGCGCTGGCACATACTGCCTTTATAACTCTATGTAGATCATTTAACTTTCCAGCGTACCAGGATGCTCTCTAAAACAGTAAGTGGCAGAGAAGGTGTTCACAGGTATTGGTAGAGAGTATTTCTTCATCTGGTAGTTTCCTATAACAGTGAAATCTGAGCCTAGTTCCCATTCCCCTTTCTTAATAGAAGTACCTAAGTATAGAGAGGCATTAAATATATATTGATAAAGTAACTGGGAATAGAAGAACATCATAAATGCTTGTTCTGAAGTAGGAGGAGGAGAATAAGGAGGAGGAGGAGGAGGCTTATAAGACTTCAAAGTATAATATATAGATCTATCACATTCAATTTAAATAAGACCCTCCAAGGCAACCTTCAACCTGATTATTGATTTTATATTCTAATTAAGGATACTTTTCTAGTAATTGGTCATTCCCAATTATAGGATAGAATCCAGATTGCTAAATGTCTCATTTATCATAATGGATAAATTTGAGCCTGGGTATCATCCATTAGAAATAACATTAGCAAAATCAGCATGAGCTTGTGATATTCTTCTTTTTGTTTTTATTAGAAAAGTAATGGGAAATGTCACTACTTGATTTTCCTTCTATGAAAGGATGCCAAAATTTCTGCAGGACTTCTACATTACTACTCAAAGAACTCACAAGGCCAAAAGCCTTTCTTTCCCTTGAAATTGGCTTCTGAGTAAGTGATGGTGGTTTGGGGAATCTATATGGAAACATTACTTTTAGAGTAGAAATAGACCCCAGAGTAGAAATTGAACCCAGAACTTCCTGCCTTCATGTTCAACACTCTATCTACTCCTCTACCTAGTTGCTTCACATTCAAGTCCCGCCTCTCACACATACTACCTTTCTGACCCTACATGAATCATTTAACCTTTCAGTGTACCAAGATGCTCTTGAAAATGGTAAGTGGCAGAGAAGGTGTTCACAGGTATTGATAGAGAGTGTTTCTTTATCTAGTAGTTTCCCATAACAGTAAAATCTGAGCCTGGCTCTGATTCCACTATTTTAATAGAAATACATAGATATTGAGAGTCATTAAAACTATATTGAAAAACTAAGTTGGTATAGAAGAACATGACTAAACTCCAAATCACATTAAACTATGGTTTTCCTTTACTCTCCCAGGCCTAGAAGTTTGGAGCTCTTCAAGGGCTCTAAAACTATTAGAAAGATTTTTTTTTAATTCCAACAAAGTAATTTTATTTTTGTGGCTTTGACAAGGCCTTTAGTAGAACACTATATACAGAGAGAGTAACAGTACTTGTGATAATATGAGGTGAGGAAATCTAGGTCCATTTTTACCATCACAGTCAGATGCTATCTATCTATGTCACCTTGAGAAAACCCTTTAAGTCATCTAAGCTTGAGTTTCCTCCCCTATAAAATGAGGGCACTGAACTGTATGGCTTATGTTTAAGATGAGGAAGCTGAGGTATAGCTCTATGCTTAAGATCCATGACCTTAAGATTTATACCATGGTAACAATTTGAAAATGTAGGTGAAACATTATATCTACATTTTAAGAGTAGTAATTCAGTGAATATGTGTAATCTTGGAAAGAAATTAAAATTGCTTAAAGATGTCTCAGGAAAAAATAATATCTTATACCATAAAATAAAATAAAAATGTATCACCAATTGTTAATCATTATTAGAAATGATTGACATAGGGTAACAAACATGGTATGGTCAATTCAGGTGTTGTATAAAATATTTTTTAAAATCTTGTAGTGAATTGTAAGCTAAGGAAATTACAGAAAAGAGAACTTTAGGATAATACAAGCCACTTACTTGCTCAAAAGTCTTTGGTGGCTTTATATTCCCTCTGTGATAAATTATATTCCCTCAGCTTACCCTTTAAAATATTTTACCATCTATATCCCTCCTAACTTTCCAGACTTATTTCATATCTCTCATGCCTGAGTCCTAGTATTTACCTCACATGGCTGTCATGTGGACCAAATGAGACAATGCATATAAAGCAGGCTGCAGACCTTATCATCCTATGTAAATGTCAGAGATCACTGTACTCATGACTAAATTACACTCATGAAAATTTCCTCTGCTCCAGAACAATTGATGTATTTTCTATTCCCCAAATTCTACATTCTATTTCCTACCTTCTTGCTATGATTACACTCACATGCCCAAAATACACTCCTGCCTTCAAGGCTGAACTCAGAAGCCATGTCTTATGGCACAGGAAGCCTTTTCTTTTGTTCTTAATTGCTAATGTTCTCTCTATTTTCTTAACTCACCTATCCCTTTTTTTAATGTCTGCTTTGAGGACAACATAAGCTCTATAACAGCAAGGATTTTCTTTCTTAATATGTTAATTTTCTATTCTCATGACCAAGAAGATTTTCTACCTTAGAGCAGATGTGAAACAAATGCTTATTAATTAAATGAATGCAAAGAACAGAGATGAATTAAACCCTTAATTTTGGGTGGCATAGGCATAGACTGATCTCTAAAAGCAGATAAGAAAGAGGTGGATAGAAGAAAAACAGAACATCATTTTGGCAGAGTGGACAGAGAAAGAACCTTGAAATTAGGTCAAAATAGGTTGAAGTTTGACTTCTGACGGTAATGACTGGATGACCCTGGTCAAATCACTAAAACTCTCATCATCCCCATATGACCCACTATGACTGTAAGGGTGAAAATAATTGTTAATTTGCTCGGGCAGAGGGAGTTCCCCCACCAGGTGTCACCTGCATCAAAGAAGTCACAGGTCCAGAACAAAGACAATTAAACTTGGACAATTTTAGGAATACTTTGGCCTTTATTTTCAGGACAAATGCAAAGGGACCTTCATTATAGGGAGATGCTAGAAATATTCTCCCTGTTGTAATTGGAAGAAATGTAAAAAGAAATAAGTGGACTGAAATAATTCATGTTAGCTTTTAATAGTATATACAGTGCTTACCTTTTAGAAACACTCTCAGAATATAATTTCATTTTTTAGGCCTATTAGGGTCATAGTATATGAATATAACTAGAAAGAGAAATATCTATGACAATAAATCAAGCCATTGGTGAATGAAAGAAGAGAGTTAAGTATTTTCACATTGGCTTTTAATAGTTATGGGATAAGTGTTCTTTTTTCATATTTCATATAAGGTATTAAAATAATAACAGCTTAAAGAATATTATAATACAATATGAAAAAACAGTATAATGTCTTTAAAATTCACATTCTTTTTGCCACTTAACTCAATATCACACATTAAGTTAGTTAAACACAAAAACTAATAACATAGTGAAAATATTTTAAGGGACAAAAATGCATTTCTTTAATATAGGGAACAACAAAGATGTGATGAGAGGTGGAGCTACAATTCACATGTAAGAAGAATAGGAAAAAGCTTATTCTTAGACCTGTTCTTGATCCCTAGTTTTACCTTAAATGATTAAATTGACCTCTTGGCATTGGTACTTTGGTATTATAGAATTAGTTAAATAAAAGTAAACACTATCCCAAAGCCAGTATGAGAAATAACTCATAATTTTGTAAGGAAGTAAATAAATGAAATGATAGTAACTACTGTTAATAGCAAGAAAAACTAACAGATACATTAAACCAGGTATGTCAACTTTATATACACTGATGCCATATTAATGCTTTGTGGTTTTGGTGTGATTTCACATAATCCCTTTTTTAATTAAAAGAAAAAAACAGAAGAATGCTTTTGGCAGATTTCTTTTCTATATTGCCATATAATCTTCTGTTGTAACATTGTGAAGCACTCAAGGTTATTAAGAATATTTTTTATTTCATGATGAGATAGTCTCTTCTCAAATTGAATATCTATTATCTTTATTTCTTTGTGATATCATTCAAATGCCAGTGGGCCACGTGAGAATTCTATTCTCCTGGACAAACCATATGATATTTGACAAGGTTTAAGATCCTTGACAACTAGTTTTCTAAGTGACACATACATGAATGGTATCCTAGCCAACTGATTAATTATTCACTGCTGTAGCATATCATTTCCCCTCTGCTTTAAAAGGAGTCTTTAATTAGAAGGTAGAAAGAAATTTCATTCTTGCTTTTAAGTGTAAATATTTTGACCCCTGTGCCAGTGTTAGAAGGTAAAATATCCCAGGGACTGAGAGTGCCATGATTCAAACTAAACACAGATGTCTTGAAGCCTGTATAGATTTCCACCTAAAAACATGATACAAAGATAAGAACCTTTCCAATCATGCAAATATAAATGCCCTTGCTACAGAGTATCATTGAATCTTATCTAGAAGGAAATAGAAGCCATCATAGGCAATCTATACCCGAGTAATGATTCCTTTGGCATCTTGGTGGTGAAGAAAATAGACTTCTGGGCATGGGATTTTATATAAACAAACACACATGTGTACATGTGTAGATAGATAGATATAGATAGATACACACATATTTACACATATACGTGCATATATACACATATGTATATACATGTGCTTATGCATATACACATATGTATGCATATAATACACACACGCACATGTGTACACATATTTATGTGTGTGTACATATACACATACACATGCACATAGACATAAACATATTCATATACACATAGACATAAACATATTCATATACACATACACATACTGTGTGTATGACAATTCAAGTCCAGATTAAAATACTTACTAGCTATATGTAACCCTAGGCAAGTCAGTTAATATCTGCCCCAGCTTCTTCAACTGTAAATTGACTATAAACATAGTGCCTTACTAACGGAGTTGTTGTGAAGATTAAATGAGAAAGTATTTTTAAATCACTTAGCACAGTACCTAGAACATAGATACTTAATAAATGCTTCTTTCTTTCCTTTTTCTCCCTTTCTTTCTTTCATCCTTCCTTCCTTCCACTGGAAAAGGGTTATTTAGTTTTCAGTTAAAAACCAGTAATGAAACTTGACTTCATAAAGGCAGTCTATTAACTAATCTTAAATCTTCTACTAATTTGTACCTAGTTTTGTCCTTTGAAATTACAGATATTTTATCCCACTGTGTTCTATCTTGGTCGATCTTTTCTTCTTCCATGCTACTTCACATTGTGATGTCAGCAGCTCCCATGGATTTAATTATAAACTCTGCTCATTATACTCAAATTTATTTTCCCAGTCCCTCATGCTGAAAATATAGGAGTACTACATGATTCCTCACTATATCTCACCCCCTACATCCAAACTGTTTCCAAGTCATATAGATCCCACATTTATAACATCTCTTGAATACATCCCCTTCTCTTATACTATAAATTAACTTCCTTCTCGTACCTTTGCAGTCTTCTTTTTTTTTTTCTCCTCTTCCATTCAGTGACAATGGTCTACTATTTGTTCAATAAACAGATACTCTTTTGACTCTAGGCATTCTGACTGTCCTTCATGACTGGCATAGGCTACCTTTCCAAACCCATCTATTAATTTTCCTGGATTACTTTTAATCAGAACTAAAACTATATCTTTTACTGGAAGAGACCTTCTTATATCTAGTGACTTCCCTCTATTAGTTATTTCTATTTATCCTGTATATAGCTTGTTTGTATATATTGTTTGCAAGCTGCTCCTCCCATTAAATTGTCAGCTCCTTGAAGGAAGGACCTAACTTTTATCTGTTTTTTTATCCCTGGCACTTAGCACAGTATAGGCACTTGATAAATGTGTATTTATTTGATTGACATTGTGTCTAATCCAGCAAAAATCTGGCAGCACTTCAAAATGTAAAATTGAATAATGCTTCTTTCACCTCACAATTAACCCTTACTCTTATCCTATTAAAATGTTATGATAACTTTTCTTAATTAGATCACAGACATTTACAAATCCTTTCCCATCTCCCCCTCCCAGATAAGCACCCCCACACACCCCAATGCATCAATTATAGACTAAGAAAAAAAAAACAACTAAATTAAGTGGCCCAGTGACTGCTTCTCATAGTGTATTCAATATTTCCTCTGCACTTGTCTACTAAAAGGAGATAGATATGTACTTATTTATTTTTCTGGAGTCAGAATTAATTACATCAATTGTTTAATATTTATCTGGATTTTAGAGGCTTTAATGTTTTTATTCCTTATTAAATGAATATTATACACACATGTATGTGCGTGTATACATAGAGAAATATAAAAATAGGGAGAAAGAGATATGGGGAGAGAGGAGGAGAAAGGGAGAATGAAAGGGAAAGAGTTATTTCAATGGTTTTTCCCCTTTCTCCCGGCATCAGTTTTACAAATATTTTTGTTTCTGCAACATCTTAACATTTGTAAATTTATTGAACAATGCTTTTCCATTACATTTGTATCCTTCAATTTGTGCATCCATTGCCCAGTTTATAGAGACCCACTTTTTTTGGTTGTTGTTTTTTTTTTTCTTTGCAAAAAAAAACCAACATACTACTACTACTACTACGAATATTTGAGTTTATGTGGGAACTTTATTATTTGGGACCCTTAGGAGATATATCTAATTGAGGGTAAAGTTAGATGTCTGCATCATGGTGTATGAACAATTAAGTGATGTTTCTGAAAGAATTCAAAATTGTTTTCCAAAATTGTATCTTTTACATGAATGATTCATGCACTTCTCTTTTCTAAAAGATCTATCTTTACTAATTTATTAGATTGGGATGAATTTGTGACTCTGCTTTTTGGAATATAATGCTCTAATTTATCTTCTGATATATCATGGATGCATAGTAGTTCTGTGATGCTTTAATGATCTTTTCATCACAAGGAAACCTTTCATCTGGTCCATTAAAATCAAACAAAATATCATGTGTTAAAATTTTGACATTTAACTTCTCTATGCCCAGTCCCTATCTGTATTCCAAACTACTGCATGCCATGGAGTTTTAAGCTTAGATATTTCATTATTTGGCATTGTATGAATTTTATCAATAATTATTTTTGTTTTTGCTGTCCTTTGGGCAATTCATCTTATTTCCTGAATTATGATCTCTCTCTCTCTCTCTCTCTCTCTCTCTCTCTCTCTCTCTCTCTCTCTCTCTCTCTCTCTCTCTCTCTCTCTCTGTCATATTTTTCTAAGTTACTTTTTTTCCCCTTGGGAGATCTAAAATTCTCAAATCATTCCTGCACAATTTACCTTGAAGATCCTTTTCTTGACTTGGCTACCAATGAATTCATGTGTTTTTCATAATGCTTGTGTTATGTTTCCCAATCAAATTTTCTTCAACTTTACTATTTTAAAATTCCAATTTTATTATTTGGTTTTTCACAACCTCTAGTACTTTGGAGAGATGCTCTGTTTTATTTTCTTTTGTTCCTATTTTTTAATTTAACTTATTTCTTCATTGAGACTTTGATTTCTGACATAAATTCAATCTGCTTTTTTTCATTAAATGCTTTCTTAAATTCTAGTTTACTTCATTCATTTCTGCAAGATTTTGAATTACAAATTTTCTCCGCATTTTTGCCCTACCCAGCAACTTAAAATAGCAATTGCATTGGATATCCCCTCCTCCAATCTGCTCTCAACCATATCTTCTCCCATACTCCCTCTGACTTTCCAGCAGGGCACTGTGGATCTCTATGCCCCAGTGCCTATATAACTTATACCCCAGTTATATTTAAAATAATATTAATAATAGTACATATATATGTATGTATATATTTTAAACCTTTGAGTTTAAAACTTTGAATTTCAGATTCATTCACTTCCTCCCTTGTGTGTGTGTGTGTGTGTATATATATATATATGTATATATATATATATATATACACACACACATTTATATTCCCTTCAACTATTTTCATACTGAGAAAATTGCATAACTTACAATTATTATTTGTCCACACAGGGATGTAAATAGATCAACTTTGATAAGTTTTTTATGATTTCTTTTTGCTGTTTTCCTTTTCAAGTGCTTCTCTTGTTTCACGTATCTAAATGTCAAATGTTCTAGTAAACTTTTTATTTTCCATCAAGAATGCTTGAAAGTCCTCTATTCCACAGAATGACCATATTTTCTCCTGAAACATATTACTCTGTTTTGCAAGGTAGGTGATTCTTGGTTTTAATCCCAGCTACTTCGACCTCCAGAATATCATATTCCAAGCCCTTTCATCCCTCAGTGTAGAAGCTGCCAGATCCTCTCTTATACTGATTGTATTGCTACAAGATTCAAATTGTTTCTTCCTGGATGCTTGTAATATTTTCTCCTCATTCTAGGAATTCCAGAACCTTACTATAATTTTGTTGTGATTTGTCTTTTTGCAATCTTTCTTCAGGAGGTGATGAGTAAATTCTTTCACCCTCTATTTTGCCCTCTGGTTCTAAAACATCAGGGGCATTTTCCTTGAGAATTTCTTGAAGGATGATTTCTAGGTTCTTTTTTTATCATGGCTTTCAGGTAGTCCAATTTTTTTTAAATTATCTCTCTTGGATCTGTTTTCCAGCTCAGTGGTTTTCCCAATGAGATATTTCACATTGCCTTCAATTTTTTTTCATTTGTTTAGATCTGTTTAATAGTATTTTGATTTCTCATAAAGTCACTAGCTTCTGTATTTTCCAATTTAATTCTGAAGGAAGGATTCTCTTCAGTGAGCTTTTGAGATTCTTTTTCCATCTGGCAAATTTGGATTTTTAAGGCATTCTTCTCTTCATTGCCTTTTTGAGTCTCTTTTGTCATTTGAGTTAGTCTATTTTTTAAGGTGTTATTTTCTTCAGTCAGTTTGTTGACTCTCATTTCATAATTTTCTTGCAATGTTCCCATTTCTCTTCCCAATATTTCCTCCACTTCCCTTATTAGGTTTTCAAAATCCTTCTTACTGTTCTCTATGCCCTGTAACCAGCTTATATTTTTCTTGGAAGCTTTTTGTGCAGGAGTTCTGACTTCTCTGTCTTCCTCCTGTTCCATGCTTTGATCTTTTCTGTCCTCAAAATAGGAGTGTAAAGTTGGGTTGCTCTGCTTGCTTTGCTTCCCTCATTTGCTCATGTTTCCACTCAATTACTTTACTTTTAGGCTTTTTGCCACAGTAGGACTCTGCTATCAAACAGGGGAGCTTCATCCCAAATGCTGAGGTACTGTCTTGCTTGATTTTTCATTGGAATTTTTAACTCTCTTTCCTTTAAAACTTAATAAATCTTCATAGTGTGGTAGGACTGTCTGGAATATTCCTCATTATTTCCTTTCTTTAAGTGTCTCACTATTGGTATTTTTTGAAATTTATACTTATACACTCTTTTTTATTTATTGGTTTCTGTTCCAATCTTTATTTTATTTCAAAATGTTTATAGCAGAATTTTTCCCCATTGTTTTCCCCTACTCTTCTACTTCTATGGACTCTTTTCTCTTCTGTAGATCCCTTCTGCCTCCTCAAGCCTAGCTGAATTCAATCTCCTCAAATAATGGATGTGGGATATCTGTGTTTCAGTTTTATGCAAACATCACCATACTATGATTGATTTTAACCAGTTTTATAGGTCCCTTTCCCTTGAGCATAACATCACCTTCCTCTTTAAATGCCTGATTTCCCGTCTCTCCCTCATTAAAGTTGTATATCTTCCTGGGAAGTGGTCTGAACAGGATGAATGGGTTGCAATTTGACTGGGCAATATCAGTGTTATCTTCTACTTTGGTATGTATAGGTATTTAAGTCACAACAAATAAGAGAATTAAAATTGTGAGATTTAAACATAGTAATGTAGGATTATTTATCAAAGCTGTTCTTTGATTACACAATGGCCAAGAGGTATTAAAGCAGTTGGAATCTTTCAGTATTTCAGATCTCCCTTATTTTTTCAGAAGGCTTTATATGGTAGGTATATGCTTATTTGCATGTTCTCTTCCTCATTAGAATGTGATCTTCTTGAAGTCAGGAACCACACTTTACATTTCTTTGTATCTACAAAGGTGAGCATAGTTCCTTACATATAGTAAATGTTTGCTGATTGATTGTGTGGTAGTGCTTTAGTCTTTTCTTCGTGTTTCTGAATATTTTTTAATCCTACATTTACAAATGTTTCTTCCTACTTTGAGTTTTTTGTGATTAGGATAGTTATATTGAAATCAACTTTTCTGATCAGTTGATTGAATCATTGGAATATAAAATTAGAAGGAAGGTTAGTGTTTACCTTTCCTAATGTGTTCATTTTGTGGATGAGTGAGTTGCAATCCAGAGAAGTTATGCAACTTGTCCAAGATCATATGGGCAGTAAATGGAAGAACCACATTTTTTACTTAGACATTATGAGTATAAATTCAGTGATCGTTTTAGTATAAATATTTGAAGACAGCAATCATGTTCCCTATAAATCGTCCCTTTTCCATAAAAAAGCCTCAAATTCCTTCAGTCCTTCATCTTCTGTTATTCAAGAAACAGATGACAAAGATCATTATGGGACACAATACTATCCTTGTGACCTTCACTTGAAAGAACTTTGTGGATATCAGTAAGCATATTTAGTAAGGAACAAGTTAACTCAGTTTAATTATTTAATGATTTCTCAAATGGGAATGGCAATAACCTTTTTCTTTTCACAAAGAAGTCAAAATTTGGAGCAATGGATAAAAGTTTGTGAGTATATGTTCATGTATGTATGTGTGCACACACAGACACATAACATCTGTGTCTATATGCTATATTGTGCATGCATATGGATATATATATTTGTATAAATAGAAATATATTATTAATAGATATCAATATAAATATTATACATAAAAGCCTTCTCACATTTTTTTCAGGATGAGGCAAGGCAAAGACAGTCATGGTGCTATGATTTTATTTGTCTAAACACAGATGTATTTACAGGGCCATTATACTCTCTATTTAATGTTAAAGAGAGTCAATGAACTACACACCTGTAGAGCATTCTAATACACCAGATACACTCTCTTTCTATATTTTGAGGGCAGGAAAATCTCAGAGTGAAGATATTTTCTCTATCCATGCAAATCAGTCAATTATTTGTAACTTATAAAATTAGAAAGTTGCCCGGAATACTGAAAGTTGGGTGACTTTCCTGTGGCCAAACATCACTTGTGTCAATAAAAGACTGGAATTTATTTCTTGCCTATGCTAAAGTCAAGCATATATCCAAATGTTGGAGAAGTTGTCCCTAGTGATAATGGCATTTCCCTTATTGAAAATCTTCAATCACAAACTGAGTGATGCTTGGGATCATGGTTATAACTGTCAGCTATCATGAGTTATAGTAGATAACCTCTGAACTTCTTCCCTATAATTGAAATTCTGTGCTCCTATGAGAGCTTAATGGATTGCAGTAGACAGGACTTTGAATATTATATACTTTTCCAATAAACATGCGAATAAATAAAACAGGCAAATGTAACTTTGGTAATTATGAAAAGAGAAAAACATACCACATAACTTAAAACTGTTTGTCATTGAAGAAAGTGCAGCATATAATTCACGATATATGAAGCCATGACAAACAACTGTGCAAACGATCAGAGAAAGAAAATGAGAAAGCCATTAATTAACTCTGTAAGAAATAATCACCAAGGAGCGGCCAGGTGGCTCAGTGAGTAAGAGCGCCGGCCCTGGCATTGGGAGACCCAGGATTTGTTATAGCCTCAGATACTTGGCACCCACACAAAATAACTGGCTGTGTAACCTTGAGTAAGATATGTAACCCCAGTTGCTAAAAAAAAAAAGAAAGAAAGAAAGAATCACCAGGGCCAGATGAATTTGCAAGTGAATTTTACAAAACAAAACATTTAGGGAATAATTAATCCCAATACCATATAAACTACTTGAAAAAAAAATAGTCAAAAAAGAAGTCCTACCAGATTTCTTATGATATGAGTATGATATTGATACCTAAACCAGGAAGAGCCAGAACAGAAAAATAAAATTATAAACCAATTTCCCTAATGAATATGGATGCAAAAATTTTAAATAATACATAGCAAAGAGATTACAGCAGAATATTATGAAAATAATATACTATGACCAGGTGGGATTTATATCAGGAATGCAGGACTAGTTCAATATTAGAAAAATTATCAGCAAAATTGACCACATCAATAAGAAAACTAATGGATATCTTATGATTTTCTCAATAGATGCAGAAAAAAACTTTGACAAAATACATCTATTTCTATCGAAAATATTTGAAAGCATAGAAAGAAAAGAAGTTATCTTTAAAAAGATAAGTAGCATCTATCTAAAAACATTAACAAGCATTATTTGTAATGGAGACAAGATAGAAGCATACCCAATTAGATCAGATTATTCCCAATAAAATTAATTATTCAATATTGTACTAGAATTATTAGCTTTACCAATAATTGAAGGAAAATTATTGAAGAAAATTACAATCAACAATGAAGAAACAAAACTATCACTTTGAAGATTATATGATGGTATACATAGAGAATCCTACAGAATCAAATAAAAAATACTTGAAATAATTACCATATTTTTCAATGTTGCAGGATGTAAAATAAACACACACAAATCATAAGCATTTCTATATATTTCTAACAAAGTTCACCAGCAAGAGATAGAATTCCAGTAAAAGTAACTGTAAACATTATAATATATTTTGGAGTCTACCTGCCAATACAAACCCAGGAACTATGTGAATAGAATTCTAAAACACTTTTCAAACAAGCAAAATTGAAACTAAGTAACTGGAAAAATATCCATTGTACATGGATAGATAAAACTAATATAATAAAGATGACAATTCTACCTGCATTAAATTACTTATTCAATGCCAAATAAATAAAACTAGCAAATAATTATTTTATAGAGCTAGAAAAAGAAGAGGAATATTAATCTAGATGAAGAAAGGATACAGAATATCAAGGGAATTAATGAAAGTAAATGATAGGGAAGGAGGCCTAGCTGAACCAGACCTAAAGCTGTATTATAAAGGCAGCAATCATCAAAACTACTTGGTATTGGCTAAGGAATAGAGTGGTGAGGTGCAACTAGGTAGCACAGTGAATAAAGCACAGGCCCTGGAGTCAGGAGGACATGAGTTCAAATCTGGCCTCAGACACTTAACACTTACTATTTGTGTGACCTTGGGCAAGTTACTTAAACTCAATTGTCCTGCCTTACAGTCTCTAAAAAGGAGAGAGAGAGAGAGAGAGAGAGAGAGAGAGAGAGAGAGAGTAAGAGAGAGAGGGAGAGAGAGAGAGAGAGAGAGAGAGAGAAAGAGAGAGAGAGGCTAATCAGTGGAATAGGTTAAGTACACAAGACAGTATTCAGTGACTATAGTAATTGTTTGATAAACCCAAAGACTTCAACTTCTGGAATAAGAACTCACTATTTGAAAAAACATCTGGAAAAATTGAAAAATGTTGTGGCAGAAACTAGGCATAGACCAACATTTTTACACCATATATCAAAATAAGGTGAAAATGGGATAGTAAAATCAAATTAGAAGAGGAAGGCATGGATTGCCTGTCAGACCTAAGGAGAGTGGGAAAAAAATCAGGACAAAACAATAGCTATAGAAATTATGAAATGCAAAATGGATAATTTTGATTACATTAAATCAAAAAGGTTTTGCAGAAACAAAGTCAATGAAATCAGATTAGGAGGGAAGCAGAAAGCTAGGAAATATTTTTTAAAGTCAATGTCTTTGATAAAGTCTTCATTTCTCATATATATATATATATATATATATATATACACACACACACATATGTGTGTATACACATATATGTATGTCTGTGTGTGTGTATATATATAACTAAGCACAATTTATTAAGATACAAGTCATTCCCCAAATGATAAATGGTCAAAGGTTATGAACAGGCACTTTTCAGTTGGAGACATTAAAGCAATCTATATTCATACAAAAATACTCTAAATCTCTATTGATTAAGAGGTACCAATCAGTTTGGCAAACATAACAAAATCACAGTATATTATATAATAAATAATAAAATTTATTTTTAAATAAAATAACTTTTAAATAAAATAAAAATAATAAATGTTGGAGAAGATGAGGAAAAATTGGAACACTAATGCATTATTGATAGAGTTCTGAACTGATCCAAACTTTCTTTAAAACAATTTCAAATTATGCTCAAAGGGCCATTAAACTGTGCATGTCCTTTGATCCAGCAATATTCCTACTATGTCTCTATCCCAAAGAGATCATTAAAAGGGGAAAGGACTCACCTGCACACACACACACACACACACACACACACATATAGAAGCTCTTTTTTGTGGCAAAAAAATGGAAATTGAGAGGATGCACATCAATTTAGGAATGGCTGAACAAGTTGTGTTATATGCATGTAATAGAGGACTGTTGTTCCATTAAAAAAATGATGAGCTGACAAATTTCAGAAAAAATCTAGAAAGGTTTACATAAACTGATGTTAAATGAAGTGAGTAGAACCAGGAGAGCATCATACACCATAATGACAAACCTGTGCAACGTCCGACTTTGATAGTCCTAGGTCTTCTCAACAATACAACAATCTAAGACAATTCCAAAAGACTCATGTTTGAAAAATCTTATCCATGTCCAAAGAAAGAACTATGTAATCTGAATGCGGATTGAAGCATACTGTTTTCTTTTTTTTTCTTTCCTGTACTTTTTCCCTTTTGTTGTGATTCTTCTTTCATAACATGACTAATGTGAAAGTATATTTACCATGATATTTTCAGCCATGTTTTCAGATGCCTTCAGTGAGGATGAATATAGCATCAAGGTTAGCTACTGCACTGATGGCAAATCATTGTACTTCAAAAGTCTACAAACCAAGACTAATATGGAAGGAGATTTGCTTTACAAATTTTTTGCAATGATTGTTTACCCAGTGCAGCATATGACACTGAGATACAACAAATTATTGATTAATTCTCTGCTACTTAAACTAATTACAGCCTAATAATTAACAATGAGAAAACACAGGTGCTTCACCACTTAGAACCACACCATCCATTCATGGAATCATTAGTTATAGTAATTATAATTATGATTATTATTACTGTTATTGTTATTTAGTTTTCAACATTAACTTTTATAAGATTTTTATTTCTAAATCTTCCCCCTCTCTATGCTCACCCCTCCCCAAGATGGCATTCAATATGATATAGGCTATACATGCACAATCACAATAAACATACTTTCACTTCCCTTAATAACTATGTGAGGTACATGCTCTGCTTCATTTTTTGTACTATGGTCTTTTATATTAAAATCATGTGTCCATTAAGAATTTATCATAGTGTATGATGTGAGGTTGCATATTTTCTTAATGTGCTTAACAGCATCTATGGAAAACTAAGAGTGACCTTTATTTTACTGGAGAAACACAAGTGTTTCCAATTAGAGTAGGGATACAATGAGTGTTCTATGTCAACACTATTATTTAATGTAATTCTCGAAATGCTAGGTATAAAAAGGAGAAGAAAATTAGAAATAATCATAGCAAAGAGGCAACAAAATATTTGTATTGTGAACTGATATGGTGCTTTCCTGAGAGAATCTCATGATTTTTCTACTACCTTTGGTTAAAAATAGAATGTTGAGCAGGACAGAAAAAAAGAACCAGAATTAATCAAACATATCACCAAATCAAAGAATCTAAGAATTGGCTATGGATGGCACTGGTAATCTAGCCTAGCCCCACGATTATATAGGCTAAAGAACTTTGTTCTAGAGGCCAAAGAAGTCCAAGAATGGGAAATACACAACCTGTTGAAGGAGAACATTCCATTTTTGAAAGCTCTATTTTTTTCTTAAGCAAACTAAAATTTACCTTGTTGCAACATCCACCCATTACTCTCAGTAATCCTTTCTGGCCAAACAGGACAAGTTTAACATTTCTTTGAAAGACTGTCCTTGAAATACTAAAATTCTATTATAATGTGCCATCCATATATTCTTTTCTCCAGAGTAAACATCCTCAATTCATCAAATGATATGTACAGAAAAAGAGAGTTTTTGATTATGCTAAGGACAACATCTACAAGAAGTAAGGATTAATATTTTTTGTTTTGTTTTATCCTTGTATTTTCCCAAAAATAATAGTATTTTTTTCCAGGTGTCATGTAGAGACAGTTTTCAAATATAATTTTAAGAGATTTTGAGTTCCAAATTTTTTCTCCCTCTCCTCACCCCTACAAGAAGGCAAACAATCTGATCGATGTTATTCATATACAATCATATTAAACAAATATCCACATTAGTTATATTGTTAAAGGAGAATTAGACAAAAGGGGGGGGAACCATGAGAAAGAAATAAAACCAAAAAGGTAAAAATAGAATATTCTGATCTGCATTTTGACTCTATAGCTCTTTCTCCAAATGTAAATAGCTTTTTCCATCATGAGTCTTTTGGAATTGCCTAGGATCATTCCATTGCTGAGGAGATCTAAGTCTATCATAGCTGATCATCACACAATGTTGTTACTGTGTACAATATCTTCCTGGTTCTACTGACTTTACATAGCATCAATATATGAAATGCTGTCCAGGTTGTTGTTTTTTCCCCCTCAAATCTATCTGCTCATTCTTTCTATTTTTTTAAGCAATGTGGGTTAAGTAACTTGCTCAAGGTTACATGACCAGTTATTTTGTGCGGGTGCAAAGTATCTGATGCCAGAACTGATCTTGGGTCCTCCCAACTCCGGGGCTGGTGCTTTTACTCACTGCACCATCTGGCCACCCCTGCTCATTATTTCTTGTGGAGCAATAGTGTTCCATGACATTCTTATTTCACCACTTGTTCGGCCATTCCCCAATTGATGAGCATCTCCTCAGTTTCCATTTCTTGGCGACCACAAATAGAGCTTATAAATATTTTTGTATTTGTGCATCCATTTCCCCTTTTATGATCTCTTTGGGATACAGGTGTAGGATTCATATTGCTAAATCAAGAGGTTTGCACAGTTTTATAGCCCTTTGAGTGTAGTTCCAAATTACTGTCCAAAATGGCTGGAACAATTCATAACTCTAACAACAGTACATTAGTGTTCCAGTTATCACATATCTTCTCCAACATTCATCATTTTCTTTTCTGTTATTTTAGCCAATATGATAGATGTGTGGTGGTACCTCAGAGTTGTTTTAATTTGCATTTTTTTTTGCTTCTTGAAGGGGAGAGGGCAGGTCAATTGGGGTTAAGTGACTTGCCCAAGGTCACATGGCTAGTAAGTGTGTCAAGTGTCTGAGGAAGGATTTGAGCTCAGGTCCTCCTGAACGCAGGGCTAGTGATCTATTCACTGCACCACCTAGCCATGCTTATTTGACTTTTTCTAATCAACAATGAGAGCAATTTTTCAAGGAAATATAGATAGCTTTTATTTCTTCATTTGAAATAATTTTTTCATACCCTTTCAGCATTTATAAATCAGGAAATGACTTGTATTCTTATGAATTTGACTCAATTCTGTATATATTTTAGAAATGAGGTCTTTATCAGAGACACTGGTTATAATGATTATTTCCCAGCTTTCCTTCTAATCTTTTTTACATTGGCTTTGTTTCTGTAAAGACTTTTAAATTTAATGCAATTAAATACATGGAATATAGCTCAAATTTAAAAGAAAGGAAAAAAAGAGAAAAAAAGCAACACAAACTAACCAAAAAACCCAAAAGATGAGCAGAAACAGCAAAAATAAAGAAAAAGAATCTTTCCATAGATAGAGAACACCAAGACAAAATCTCAGAAGACAACAATGTCAAAACATCTATGAGCAAAACCTCAAAGAAAAAAAGTAATTTTTCTCAAGCCCAGAAATAATTCATAGAGGAGCTCAAAAAGGAGCTAGAAATCATATCAAAAAGGTAGAAGAAAAAAAATGGGAATAGAAGATATGAAAGTGATGTACGAGAATTATGAAAAAAAGACTCAATATCTTGGAAACCTCCCAAAAAGTAGGATTGCCAAATGGAAAAGGAGATAGAAAAATTCATCGAACAAAAAAAGTTCTTAAAGAATACAAATGGAAGGAGATAACTCTATGGGACACCTTTTCTACTTCTTCCTAAAAGAATTTGGATGCTATGCTGCTTGGTACATCTTTGTTTGGTAATGATATTACTTCCTTTTCTGTGGTGTCTTTGAGTAGGATAAAGTTTCCTTCTTTATTTCTTTTTATTAGAACTACCTCTGTTTACCTTGTCTGAGATCCTTTTTTTTTTTCTTTAACTGGAGTAAAAGGTGTTCTACTCTAGCCTTTTACTTTTATCCTCTGTGTATCCCTCATTTTCACATATATTTCTTGTAAACAACATATTGTGGGATTATGGATTTTAATCAATTCTGCTATCCACTTCCATTTTATATACAAATTAATCCTATTCCTATTCCCATTTATGGTTACTCTTCTATTTTTCTCACCATCCTGTTTGCCACACCCTCATTTATGCTTTTCTTTCTCCCTTCAAAATCTCTCTCCTCACTAGAGTTATAGTTTTGACCACTACCTCCCTCAATCTGCCTTCCCTTCTATACCCCCTCCCTCACTTTTCTTTCCTCTTTCCCTTCCTACTGCCTGTTGGGCAAGTTAGTTTTCTATACCTGTGCATTGTTATTCCTTCCTTGAGCCAAATCCAATTAGAGCAAAGTTCAAACAATGTGCATCTCCTTCCCTTCTTTCCCTCTACTGTCTTTGTGCCTCTTCATGTGATAGAATTTATACTTTTCCACCTCCTCCTTTCCTCTTCTCCCATTACAATCCCTTTTTACCACTTGATTAGTTTCTTGTTTCTTATCACATCAAAGTCAACTTATACCTACACCTTCTCTCTCTCTCTCTCTCTCTCTCTCTCTCTCTCTCTCTCTCTCTCTGTCTCTGTCTCTCTCTCTCTCTATGTCTGTCTGTCTGTCTGTCTGTCTGTCTGTCTCTCTCTCTCTCTCTCTCTCTCTCTCTCTATATATATATATATATATATACACACACACACATATACAACTTCTAAATGTTATAATAAAGATACAGTTCTCAAGGCCTGTAAGTATCTTCCTATGTAGAGATGTAAACAGTTTGCCCTTATTGGATAACATATTTGATTTTTGTGTGTTGTGTTTTTTTGCCTTTGCTCTTTTTATGGTTCTCCTGAACCTTGTATTTGAAGATCAATTTTTCTGTTGGACTCTGGTCTTTTCATCAGGAAAGTCAGGGAGCCCCCTATTTCATTGAATGCCTATGTCCTCTTCTGAAAGATTATGCTCAGTTTCACTGCCTGGTTGATTTTTAGTTGTAATCCAAGCTTCTTTGCCTTATAGGATATCTAGAATTTGTTCAGAGTCACTTTTTAAAGTCATTGGAAGGTTTTTGGGGAAGAACTCAGCAGAGTCCCTGCTTTCATTCTGCCATATTGGATCTACTCCCCGAGCTATCTTTAATTAATCAAATTCAAAAGAATGAAAATGAAAAATGGAAGAAAATGTGTAGTACCTTTTGAAAAAAAAATGACTTAAAATAGATCCAGGAGAAACGATATCAGAGTATTTGGTCTACTTGAAAGCCAAAAGTAAAAAGAGGATCTCAGCAGTATTTATCAAGAATTAACCAAGAAAAACTGGCCTGATGTCCTGGAACCAAAAGGCAAAATAGGCATAGAAAGAACCCATAGGCCACCTAAAGGAAGAGCCAACAAAATAAAAACACTAAGCAACATTAAAACCAAATTTCAGAACTATTGGGTAAAGGGAAAGATACAATAAGTAGCCAGAAAAAAAATCAAATATTGGGAGTCACAATCAGGCACACACAGGCTTTGGCAGCTGCAACATTAAAGAATTGGATGTGTTGTAATATGATATTCTGGTTGACAAAATAGTTAGGACTACAACTAGGAATGGCTTACCTGGCAAAATTAACCATAGCATATCGTGGGAAAACATGATCATTCAATGAAATTGAAGTATTTCAAGTCTATAAAAGGAGAAGACCAGAGCTAAACCAAAAATTTTACTTCTTATATGAAGATCCAAGAGAAGCATAAACATGTAAAAAGGGAAAACAGAACATAAATGATTCAGTAGAGCTTAACTATTTATATCTCTTGAAGGGAAAATAATATATTTAACTCTTAAAAGTTGCTGTATCACTAACAATACAAATAGAAGGAATATACATAGATGGGGCCATGAGCTTAAAGTGAATCTGAGGGAATGACATAAAAAATAAAGTATGAGAAAGAGGATTACAATGGATCCAAAGAGGGAATAATATATACAAACAGTTGAAAATAGAAATCTATCTTACCCACAGGGAAGTAGGAGGGGAGAGGGTAAAGTAAAGGAAGGATGGGGACAGAGAGAAGGGTGAGCAGATCAGGGAGGCTGGTAGACAGAAACAAACCCTGCTGAAGTGGGAAAGTATGAAAGGAGAGAGAAGACAAAGAGGAGAAAGAATAGAATGGAGGAAATACATAGGTAGTAATCATAACTATGAATTTGAATATGATGAAATCTCCTATAAAATGTAAACTTATAGCACAGTGGATCAAAAACCAGAACCCTACAATAGTTTGCTTACAAGAAACACACTTGAAACAAAGAGACACACTCAGAATAAAAGGTAAGGGGCTAGAACAGCATTTGTTATGCCTCAGTTGAAGTTAAAAAGAAAGGTTAGAAATTCTGATCTCATCTTACACAAAGGAAAAGCAAAAACAGACATAATTAAAAGGTATAAATAGGGGAGGCTCGGTGGCACAGTGACTAAATCACTGGCCCTGGAATCAGGAGGAACTGAGTTCAAATCCAGCCTCAGACACTTAACACAAAAACTAGCCATGTGACCTTGGGAAAGTCACTTAAATCCAATTGCCCTCCAATAAAAAGGCAAAAAAAAAAAGATATAAGTAACAAAACTACATCTTGCTAAAGGGTACTATGGACAGTGAAAAAAATCAAATTAGAAGAACAAGGAATAGTCTACCTGTCAGATCTATGCAGCAGGCAAGAATCCATGACTAAATGAGAAAGAAAACATGACAAAATATAAAACAGATAATTTTATCATATTAAATGGAAAGGTTTTGTACAAATGGAAGAAATGCATTCAAGATTAGTAGGAAAGCAGAAAGCTGAGAAATATTCATTACAGTAAATATCTCTCATAAAGGCCTCATTTCTCAAATATATAGAGAACTGAGTCAAATTAAAAAATTCAAGTCATTCCCCAATTGAAAAATGGTCAAAGTTTATGAATAGGCAGTTTTCAGATAAAGAAATAAAAGCTGTCTCTAGGCATAGGAAGATGGGCTCTAAATCACTTTTGAATAGAGAAATGACAATTAGAAAAAAAAAAACTATTAAATACCAACTCACACCAATATGTTTGGCAAATACAACAACATCAAAGAAAAATGAAGAATGTTGGAGAGAGTGTGGGAAAATTGGGACATTAATGCATTGTTGGTGAATTTGAAATCTTATACAGTCATTATGGAGAACATTTTGGATCTATGCCCAAATGAAAACCAAACTGTATCTACATCCTAAAGAGAACATAAAAAAGGGGGAAAGACATTGCATGCATGAAAATATTTATAGCAAGCCTTTTCATGATGTCACAATATTGGAAACTGAGTGGATGTTCATTATTTGGAAAATGGATGAACAAGCTGTGGTATATGAATGTAATGGAATATTATTGAGCAATAAGAAATGAACTATAGGCATAATTCAGGAAATAAAAACTAGAAATATTGGTTTGCACTGATGCAACATGAAATTATCAGAACCAGAAAAATCATTATAAATAGTATTAGCAACATTTTGTGAGAATCAACTACAAATGACTGAGCTTTTCTCAGCAACATAATGTTCCAAAAGAAGTCCATGGGACTCATGAAAGATAATTCTCTCCATATCTAGATAAATAACTAATGGACTCTGAATCCAAATCAAAAGACTTTTTTCAGAACTTCATTCTTTTATCATTTTTTAAACTTTTGATCTGTTTCATCTTCCACAATAATGATGAACGTGAAATTATGATTTACATGATAGCACATGTATAAACTGCCTACCATTTTCAAAAGTGAGGAGGGAAGGGAGGAAGGAAAATTTGGAACTCCAAATCTTTTTAAAATGAATACTAAATATTTTCTTGATTCATAATTGATGGGAAAAAAACAAAATACTATTTAAAGCAAAAATAAAAGAGAATTACTTTGGCTGTATCCTATAAGTTTGTTATGCTTTCTCATCATTATTATTTTATTTGATGAAATTGTGGATTGTTACTGTGATTTGTTGTTTGCTTCACTCATTCTTTAGGATTCAATTATTTAGTTTCCAATTATTTTTAGTCTCTATTTTCATTACCCTTTATTACATATGGAATTCTTTTCTTCAATCATTTTTTTCCTTTCTTTTCCAATCTGTTGATTCTCTTGCATACCTCTCATTTCTTTTCCCAATTTTTCTTCTAATCTCTTATTTGACTTTTATAATCCTATTTGAATTCTTCTAAGAAGGCTTATTGGGCTATAGACCAACTCATATTTCCCTTTGATGTTTCAAAACATGTGGACGTTTTGACAATGTTGTCTTTTTCTAAGTTTATGTTTTGTTCTTCCATGTCACCATAGTGGCTTTCTTTGGTCAAGGTTCTTTTTTGCTTCTTGCTTGTTTTTGCCTGTTCATGATTATAAAGTTAAAATCTGCTCCTGGAGCACAAGGGGCATTGTACTAAGCTACTTGTGCTGGGGTCAAAGGATCTGGTCACTGGCTTTCTGCACTGGGGCCTCAGGCTCTGGCATCTTGCTTACTGTGTTGGGGTTGGTTAACCTAGTGACACATGTTTTTGCCTGGTTTCCAGGGCCAGCAATTTGCTTACTGAGCTGAGTTGACACAGTTTAATTTCCCTTTTCATTGCCTGGGTTCCAGGGCTTGAAATTTGCCTTATGCACTGGAGCCAGGTGGCACACAACTGGCCTACTATGCCACTGGCCTGTCGAGCCAGGACCAAGTGACCTTGTTTTTTGATCTTTGCTGTGGCTAACAGTGTCCTGTTGTCTTGCACATATACCATCTACACTGGGCTACACTTCCCTTTCACTCAAATGAGACAGGATTTTGCTGAAGTCCTTATAAGTTATCTAAAACTGGAAAATTGCTTTGTTCCCTCTTTTTGTAGGTCTAGTCACTCCAGAATCCATTTAGAGAATTGAATTAATGTTGTTCGAGGGAAACATGTAGAGTTCAGGATCTTCCTGGTTTCTCTGCTACCTTGACTCTGAGGATTACTTGTTCCCCCCCCCCCCCAAATGCCTACTGAACTGTAACCTTTTCTGGCAACAATGGGGTTTAAATTGTGCTTTATAGATGCAACACAGTAAACTACATATCAATAATGGTCTAAATATAAAGAGTAAAATAATTTAAAGAAAATAGATGGAAAGTAAATATTTTTGACAATTGCCATAGGAAGATAATTCTTACCCGAGCAAAGTATACAGTGTATTATATAAAATAAAATGAACAATTTTGATTATAAAAAATTGAAAAAAGTATATATGCAAAATAAAAATTATATGGGAAATATAATTATGAAAAATATCCATAACAAATTTCTTTGATAAAGGTCTGATATCCAAAACATAAAGAATAAATAAATGCAAATATATGTGAAAAGAGTTATTTCTTTCAAAGGTACGTGATTAAAAGATATGAAAAGGCACTTTTCAAAGAAATTTAAGTTATTAACTGTATAAAATGTTCTAAATCACTGGCAAAAATAATACATACTAAAACAACTTTGATGTTTGCTTTAAAATTATCAGATTGGAAACATGATGAACGAAGAAAATGGCAAGCATCGAATGCAGTACGGAAGAAGAGCATATTTATATACTTTGGTGGAGCTAGAAATTGCTTCAACTTTTCTGTAAGACAGCTTAGAAACATATCCCTGAAGTCACTACTCTGTACATACCCACTGATCACCAAGGAAGGAAAAGACAGAGGGAGAGGACCTATTTATACAAAAAAAAATATTCATAACCCTTTTTTTATTTAGTAAAAGAATTATAAGCAGAACAGGTACCTTTTAATTTTGATGAACAAACTGTAACATATGTTTGTTATAAAATGTTGTAAGGCCATATTATGATGAATTCAGAGAAAGATATAGCTAATCAATATTTTATGTTTATTCAAAGCTAATATGGAAAACAAATAATATTGCTCAAAGTAATTTGTAGATACAATCCTATTCCAATAAAAAATACTGATGACAAATCTTATCGAATTAGAAAAATGATCACCAATTAAATAATTGTGCAGTTATATAGTCTTAAATAGTTATATAGAACTAAATAATTGTGCATAGTTATATAGAGCCAAATTTGTAATTAAATAAATATACCTTAATTCATGCAGATACTAAGGTCCAGAAAATAAATGGTAATTATGTAAAAAGAGGAGAAAGGTAAATTTGCATTGCTATATTAAAAAAAAACAATAATTATCAAGCTCCTTGGTGCTAAATACAAATGGGGAAAAATCAATTGATTGATAAATTCAAATCAATTTAATTAGTTTACAAAACTGGGGGAATAGAACCAGGACAATAATTTATATAAGGAGCAAGATAATAGTGTGATAGATAGCTGGTAAACATAATGTGTCAAGCAAGGAATGTGTCCTATTGAAATCTGATAAAGATAGTTGTGGCATGGTAGCATGGGTGGAATAATTTATTTCTGTACTAGAATCTTAAATAATCACGGCACACATGTTCCCTGGACATATGTATTACCTATCACTTTCCTATGTATATATTCCTGTAGCAGGTTTATGTTCTTCAAATTCATGGTATGCATTTTTTTCATTAGAGTTTGTGCTTTAGGAATAGGGGAAACGTTGTATTGCCTTTTTTTTTATTGTACTTCATTATGTGTCTTTACTTCAAACTAACTGTGTCCTCTAGCTGATAATTACATTGAATTGAATGTTTGTTCAATGTAGAGTCTCAAATAAGAAATGATTAAGCAAATGGGATTGTTAGAGGAGGATAAACAAAATATCCTTGGTGTTTATCAGTGAAAAAAATAGAACAAATAATATTTTTCAGTGTCTTTCTTCTGTAAATTATTTGCAAGTAAAGTCACTATTAGCTTGTCTCAAGGTCATTCCACATATATTTATTTGTCACATAATATTTATTCCACTGAACCATAAGCTCCTTCAATATTGATGACATCTGACCCTATAGGTTAAGGCTTCCATTCTATTTGTGATTAATTTTGATTGATGATATCTGATATCTCATTAATTTGAATGGATGGAAAATTTGTGTTCAAATGTATGTTTTTTTTTAATATTCTTAACTTTGAGCTATATGCTTCAAAATTCTTCAGACTACCTGAAAGTATCCCGAAATTGACATGATTAAGGCTGATGAAATGTTGATTAGCCCTAATGAACACAGCTGAATACATGTTTTACTAAATGAGTTGTCTTTCTAAAATGAAACTAATGTTGGCCTCATTAATAAAAATTATTTGGGTCATTTATGTGCAAATGTTGCATTATTTATTTAGAAAGAAAAGAAACTGAGCAGTTGATTAATTTATCATGCATCAACTCTATGTATCATGTGTAGAATGGGTGTGCATGTGTGTGTACATGTATGAATGTAGTCAATATTTTAGTTGTCTGGATATATGTTAAGAGACATGTGCCACCTTTCTGTAATTACGTGACAAAGCAATATTACATTAATTATGCTAGAGAAAAGTCATTAGTACATTTACAAATGGAATGACTACTCTAGCATAATATATTAAGTAGACCTCTGAATTAGGAGTTAAACTTGGGGTTTTGACCCTGTTTTCACTGTGTGACAAGTTAGGTCAACACCCTGAACTTTAATTTTCTCATCTATAAATTTTTGCTAGACTAGATAGTATCTAACATAATTTCTAACTGTTACATTCTATGACTCTAAAGTTAATTTTAAGATAATCTTTAAAAAAAATACATGCTAAACTTTTAGCTAATCAATTTCTCTAAAGTTATTCACTTGATATGTTTAAAATTTCGATGAATTTTAATATGATTCTCTATGCTCTACCACCTGTGGACTTAGATGTTCTTTTGGCAAATGTTAAAATGTTTCCATGTTTTTTCTCAGTTCTTATCCTTCTCTTCCTATCTGCAACACATGCCTTTTCTAACCTCTTTGTTTTGCTGTATAGTGACTCTCCTCTGTGTTTTCATGACATTTGGCTTTGCCTTAGGATCTCTTCTAGTCATTCTGATTTATACTAGTTACCTTTCCAGACCATGTAATCACTGAAATAAGTTAGTTATCAACTCAATCAAGGTGACTCTGAAATCTGTTTATTCAGCACTAGTCAATCTCCTGGGCTGTAGTCCCACTTCACCAGATGACTATTGCACATTTCAAACTAAGTATCATCAGAAACATTTCCAACTCAACATTTCAAAGTCAGAACTCATTATTTCCTCCCCTTCCTTTATATCATATCCTCTAGAAAATATCACTATTTCTGTCAAGGGTATCATTGTTGAGGAAATAAATACTGGCAAGTAGAATGTATTTTTTTCTGCTTAAATTTGTGGATCATACAGCAATTTTAAGAGAGGCCTCAGTTTATAGAGGATTTAGAGTAGACTCAGAAGTCAGGAAAAAGTGGTTTAAATTCTTACCTCTTACATATATTGACTGTATGATCCTGGTTTAGTCACTTAACCTCTCCATTCTCTAGGCAACACTTTAAAGTTATACATTGTAGAGAAGTTGATGATTTTCATTGGTAGAGGGAATAACATTAGCTGGAATTTCTCTATAATATTGAAATCACAGCTGCAGTTTGTATAACTTATGGTGGTATATATAGAAAACCAATGGGAACTGGCAAACAACAATAAAAATTAAAAAATACATATTATTTAAATAATAAATAACCAAAATATCAGCATTTGCAGTGTGTGTGTGTGTGTGTGTGTGTGTGTGTGTGTGTGTATGTGCGCTTAACTGGATCTGCAATCTGCAATGTTATCAATATAGGCACTTTCTGGAGAGGGAATTCCTCTTTCATTTCAGATCAGTGCTTTTCTCAGCAAATTATAATCTCAAGAGTTGTCTGAGGTACTGAGGAATAAAGGGCCACATATACAATTTTTGTCAGAAAGAAGACCTAACCTCAACTTTTACTGATACTGAGGCTAACTCTATCTACACTATGTCATACTGCTTTGAAGAATAGAGAATATGCTCAAAAAGTAATTACAACTTCTATGTATCACAATTTAAAAAAAAAACATATGCCCGGGAAAATAAGGGAAAGAGATCTCTCAAAATAGCAAACTATATTAAATATCTGTATATTACCCTATACTCTATCAACCCCGCTACTCGATTAAAATGCTGATGACAAGCTTTATAGAATGATATTAATAATATTTGTAAATAAATTTCTAATTAAATAATAACTAAATCCACATAAATTGCAAGAACAAGAATATAAATGGGAATTATGGAAAAAAGAATAGCCTAATATTACAATATCTTAAGTTACATTTTAAAGCAATAATTATTAAACTATCTTATACTGAATAAAAATAAGGGAAATAGGCATTGGAGTACTTTATATAATAATGAGAACCAAATATATTTAATAGTCTTGGTTTAGTAAACCCAAACATAAAACACTAAGAAAATTAATCATAATTCAATAAAATTATGAAATCTGAATAACAATTTGATAAAATATGTGAGCAGATGATCATCTCATTACCATACAGTGCAATGAGTCTCAAATGGTTCAATGATCTAAAAGCACATTTAAGAACGAAAATAAAAACAACAGTGAACAAGGAAATATTTTATCTTTAACCTCCGGAAAGTGATACATTCTTAACATGGCTTCTCTTAGAAGATCTTATAACAAAGTAGCTTGACTCTGACTAAATAAAAATAAATATTTAGTAACTCAAATTATCAGCTACATTAAAAAGTCTTCAAAATTCAAAATCATTAGAGAAATAAAAATCATAACATCTTTGTAATTCAACTGGATACACATAAAATTGGCAAAATAAAATGGTGGAATTATTGTAGCTAAACAAATGTTCTATTCAATAGCTGAGTAGTTAAGTGTTTTGTAATCTATTTTGGAAAATTATATGCATATATACCTAGAATGACAAAAACTGTATACTCAGTCCCTAGTCAAATGAGAATATGGATAGAAAAAAGGCCCATTTATAGAAAAACAAAAAAACCTTAGCCACATTGTTTATGACATTATCCAACTGAAAACAAGCTAGCCTTTCAACTTTAAGCATAAGTGAACTAATTTTCTATATCAGTGAATGATTTTCTTTTGAAATTATGCATCCACTATATGCTAGGCACCAAGCAAGCTCTAGATTTAAGAAATATAAGCAAACAAGATGGTCTTTGACTTAGGAAATCTAAAATCCTAATGGGGAAAATGACATGGAGAGCTGGAAAGGCAAGAATTTTGAGAAAGATTAACTGATTTGTATTTCAGTGTCGGGGTTGAAATGAATCTGAAAAATTCATGGTGGCCAGGGAACTGAGGAAAAGTATGAATTACGGAGCCTAGAGGCAGGGGTAGAGTCAAAGCTCTCCTAAACTAAGAAGGAGGACTTTGATCAGAGTGAGGGCAGAATTGCTTACAACTGTCTGGAAAATGTGACGTAAATATTAGTTCATCATAAAAATGAATATGAAGAACTCCAAGAAATAACATAGATGAAGCAGGATCAAAATAATAAGATACATATTGACTTAAACAATGGAATTGATTGCAATGAGAACAACAATTCCGTGTTCAGCTTGAAAAACATGATTTGCATATTACTCTGCCAAAGTCAATGTACAGTTGTTTGCTGAGGCTAATAATTGGTAAATATCAAATGTTTATGGACAAATATACAAAATTTATAATTTTTAAAATTTATTTTTAAATGTATATTAATTTTGTTCCTATTTTTATCTTTACATAATTTTGTTCATAAAAAGAAGCATATATATGATAGATTAATGCATATATAAGATAGATGTGTGTATGTATGTATATGATATATAGAGAGGATATATGTGTGTACATACACATATGTACACATATATAAACATATATATCTATGTCTATATCTCTATTTATATATGTATACATATATATGTGAGTGTGTATGTGTACACATTTATAATTGTTCCACTATTAGTGTTAGAATGAATTCCAAATTCCTCATGGTACTAAAGGCCATCTGACATTACATGCCCCCAACCTCACTTGGCCAACCTTAAATTTCATATTCTTCCTCTCACACAACATAACAT
>NW_027187308.1:3074257-3147654 GCF_028583685.1 Petaurus breviceps papuanus | reverse complement strand
AGAGAGACAGAGAGACAGAGAGACAGAGAGACAGAGAGACAGAGAGAGAGGAGAGTACAGAGAGAGAGAGAGACAGAGAGACAGAGAGAATGCATATGTTCATACATAAATACAAGACAGATCTATTTTTTCAGTATGGGAAACTTCATTGAAGCAGATTAAAACCTGTGATTTGGTTACTGTCTTTTTTTGGGGGAAGGGGACCCTTGGGGATTGCCTCATGCACAAAGATGTTTGATGGCATAGACAGGCTTATATCTTTAATAAGTAGAAAAGATAGAATTAAATCCATATCATCCTTACCCCAAGCACAGAAATCTACCCTAAGGTTGTTTTACATGTCAAGCCTATATGGCTATGGCTAGACAAAATTGCTTATTAAAAGGTATATCTCAAAGGAGATGAAGGGAAATCAAAATATTAAAGTGAGAAAGTAGTGTGGTGTGGTATAATGGAAAGACCATTGGATGGGCTAGATATTTATGATACTTGGGTTTTACTCTTAGATGTACCACTGACTTGTGATTTTGGGTAAGTTATTTTCACCTCTCTGGGTGACGATTTTCTCATCTATAAAATGTAGTTACTAGACTAGATGATCCTTTCTAGACATCAAATAAGAGACTTCATGAGCATCATTGACAAAGCCATCTTTTATAAAATGGATGTAGGTTTATAAGATCATAGGTTTAAACTGGAAACAGTCTTATAGCCATAGTATAGATTTCTTTCCTATTCTTCTCCTCTGTGTGTCTTGTCTACCTGATCAGTTTTATTTTCTATACTATAATCCTTGCCACAATATGCATGTATACTCCATGACTTTGTCATGATTCCCCTTTTCTTCTCTCTATCTTCTTTCTCTTGACAATCTCATCAGTAGCCATGGGTTTAATTTTTACCCCTACATAGGTAACTATCAGAATTTTTTCCCCCGAGTTTCCTGATTGTCTATTGAATATCAACAACTGTATTAGCAATATCAATCTTAACATGAATAAATTATATTTCCTTTTTGCATCCATTCATCTCCTTGACTTCCCTATTTTAAGGATACTATAATGTTTCCAGTTACCCCTTTTACAACCTCAACTATTACCACTTGGGAGCCCTCATAACTCAGCAGTCTCTCACTCATTAAACTTTCCAAGTCATGATGAATCCATCTCCCTTCCTCATATTTCAACAATATATATGTCCCCATCTCTCCACTCACATACCTACTACCTCAGTTTAGGCCCTCATCACCTCTCTCCTGGTCTATTGAAATAGTCTTCTAAATAATCTTTAAGACCTACTGTATCAATCAAACTGATTTAAAAAATTGATATCACATAAGGTAATATTTGTAAAGCACTTAACACAGTGCCTGCTACATAGTGGGAACTTAATAAATAAATAAATAAACCTGCTCCCTCCCCTTTGCCTCCTTTTCTAGACTCTTCTATCCACTTTCCAATCTATTCTCCTCATAGCTATTAAGGTGACATTCCTAAAGCATAGGTCTGACCATGTCATTTAGAAATATCATTGGTGGAAGTGGAGCCAAAATGGCAGGGTGGAATCAGGAACTTATCTGAATTCCTTCATGAATTCCATCAGTAATCTCTAAAAAGTGAAAAACTGAATGGATTTTAGAGTGATGGAATCCAATGGGAGACAGAGCATGGCAAATTCCCAGTCCAGGAAAGTATGAATACAGGACTGGCCAGGGGAAGCACAGGGCCCAGAGGGATAGACAAGCACAGATCCAAAAGCAGACCACAGCTGAGCCAGAGTGAGCCCTGGCAAAGTGGATTCACCCACCACAGGGGCTATTCTCATACCTCTCAGTGCAGGGCGGGGATCTGTTGGAGTTGGGTAATAGACAAGCCCAAGACCCATGGCAGCAGCAGCTACTCCTGGGGCTATTAACCCAGACTCTGGATCTTTAAAAATAACTTACATAAACTTCCAGGAGCCAAGATGATGGAGTAAACCCTGGCTGCTCTAATGCCCCTCTCTGTCCCTGAAAACCCAGAGAATATTGCCCCAGTGTAAAATCCTGAAATAATGGAACCAGCAACAGGCTTGGGAGTCCTAGAGGAATCATGTGACTGAGGATGGGAAGGACATGACAGGAGGCATCCTGACAAGCCCCATCTCAGCTGATCATTGGGAGATCCTGAAACACAGGGGAGTGGAGCCAGCAAGCACTAACACCAGAAGCCCAGGTATCCCTTAGCACAATTGGCCTAGACACAAGTTACTGAGATTGCCTGAGATCTATCACAGGGGCATATAGGAAAAAAAACTGAAGTGGTCAGACTACACTTGCCCCACACCTTACTCTGTGAACCTCAGGATAACACAGGGGAAACACCAAAAATCCTAGGCTTGGCCTCAGTCTAGACACCCGGAGGTCACAGCACACAAAAGTCAACAATCTGGCCCCTAGCTCCCAGCTTAAGAAGCATGGGTCCAAGGCCTCTGTAGCCCAGAAGGAGAAATTCTCTTTAAAAACCAGGAAATAGGCAATCACAATGAACAAGAAGCAAGTTGGAAAATCAAAAACAAAAATTTTTGAATCCCATGATATCAAGCAAGAAGAACCAGATTCAGAAGACAACATACTAGACTCACACTTGAGAACACAGGAGGAAATATCAACTGATCTCAAGTCCAAAAGCATTCTTGCAAGAGCTCAAGGAGGATTTTTTTTGGGGGGTAACAATCTTATTTTAAAAATTGATTTATTTATTCACTTTTAGTTTACAACATTCAGTTCCACAGTCCTTTGAATTTCAAATTCTCTCCCCTTTCCCCTCCTCTCCCCCTCCCATCATGGCAGCATTCACTCAAATATAGGATGTACAAATATTTTCACATTAATCATTAGTCAGGTTATAAAGAATGATTATAACTGATGGAATGATCAGTGGGAAAGAGGAAACAAAACAAAACAAGAAAAGGAAACAGAGCACATAGTTTTTTTCAATTTGCATTCAGATCCCACATCTCTTTCTCTGTATGTGATTATCTCTTTCCATCATGAGTCTTTTGGAGTTGTCTTATAACCTTATATTGCTAAGAGGGCTCCAGTCTATTGAAGTTAGTCATCACATATATGATGTGTCTGTGATTGTGTACAGATTTCTCCCGGTTATCTTCTCACTCAGCATCAGTTTATATAAGACTCTCCAGGTTATGAAGTCTGTCTGCTCATCATTTCTTATTGTACAGTAGTATTCCATTACATTCATATACCACAACTTGTTCAGCCATTCCCCAATTGATGGACATCCCCTTGATTTCCAATTCTTTGCCACAACATATTGGTCCACTTCTCTGATCTCTTTGGGATATAACCCTGGAAAAGGTATTTCTGGGTCAAAGGATGTGCACTTATTTATAGCTCTTTGGGCACAGTTTCAGATTGTTCTCCAGAATGGTTCGATCACTTCACAACTGCACCAATAGTGCATTAGTGTTCCAATTTTTCCACATCCTCTCCATCATTTATAATTTTCCTGTTTTGTCATCTTATTCATTCCGGCTGGTGAGATGTGGTACCTAAGAGTTGTTTTGGTTTGCATTTCTTTAATCAAAAGTTATTGAGAACATTTTTCATATGTTTATAGATATCTTTAATTTCATCTTGTCAAAACTGCCTGTTTATATCCTTTTACCATTTAACAATTGGGGAGTGACTTATATTGTTATGGATTTGACTCAAATCTTTGTATATTTTAGAAATAAGGCCTTTATTAGAGACACTAGTAAAAATTCTTTCCCAGTTTTCCACTTCCCTCCTAATCTTGGTTATATTAACTTTATTTGTGCAGAAGCTTTTCAATTTAGTGTAATCAAAATTTTCCATTCTGCATTTTATAATGCTCTCTATCCATTGTTTCATAATAAAACCTTCCCCTCGCCATAGATCTGACAGGGAAACTATCCCTTTTTCTCGCAGATTGCTTACAGTATCAGCCTTTATACCTATAACATGCACCCATTTCAACTTTATTTTGGTGTACAGTGTTAGATATTGATCTATGCCAAATTTCTTCCATACTATGTTCCAGTCTTCCCAGCAGTTTTTGTCAAATAGTGCATTCTTATCCCAAAAATGGGGTCTTAAACAGTAGATTATTAGTCACTGGCTGCTGACTCTCACGTACCAAATCTATTCCATTGATCCACTATTCTATTCCTCAGCCAGTAGAAAGTACTTTTGATGACTGCTGTTTTGTAATACAGATTAAAATCTGGTATGGCTAGGCCACATGCCCTAGCATTTCTTTTCATTAATAACGTTGATATTCTGGGCATTTTATTCTTCCAAATGAATTTTTCCACTATTTTTTCTAACTCCACATAGTAATTTTTGGCAGATTTATTAGTATGGCACGAAATATATAATTTAATTTAGTTAAAATTGTCATTTTTATTATATTAGCTTGGCCAAGCCATGAGCAATTGATGTTTTTCCAATTAGTTACATCTGACTTTATTTGCGTGAAGTATTTTGTAATTGTGTTCATATAAGTCATGGGTTTGTTTTGGCAGGTAGATTGCCCTATATTTTATAATATCTACCATAACTTAAATGGAATTTCTCTTTATCTTGCTGTTGGATTTCATTAGAGATATATAGGAATGCTGAGTACTTATGTGAGTTTATTTTATATCATGCAACTTTACCAAATTTGTTTATTATCTAAGTAAAAATTTTTACTTGATTTTCAAGGATACTCTAAGTACATCATCATATTATCTTCAAAGAGTGGTAGCTTAGTCTCTTCTTTGCCTAATTTTATTCCTTCAATTTCTTATTCTTCTCTTATTCCTGCTGCTAACATTTCTAGTACAAGATTGAATAAGAGGGGTGATAGTGGACATCCTTGTATTATAACTGATCATATTGGAAATGCTTCTAGCTTATCTCCTATTATATATAATACTTGCTGATGATTTTAGATAGATTCCACTTAATATTTTAAGGAAGACTTCATTTATTCCTATACTTTCTAGTGTTTTTAATAGGAATGGGTGTTATAGTTTGTCAAAAGCCTTTTCTGCATCTATTGAGATAATCATATGGTTTCTATTAATTTTGTTGTTGATGTGCTTAATTATCCTGATAGTTTTCCTGATATAGCACCACCCTTGCATTCTTGAAATAAATCCTACCTGATCAAAGTCCATTATTCTCATGATAAATTGTTATAATCTTTTTGCAATTATTTTATTTAGAATTTTTGCATCTCTATTCATAAGGGAAATTCACCTATAATTTTCTTTCTCTGTTTTATCTCTTCCCAATTTAAGTATAAGAACCATATTTCTGTCATAAAAAGAACTTGGTAGGACTCCTTCTTTTCCTGAATAGTTTGTAAAGTATTGGAACCAGTTTTTCTTTAAATGTTTGGTAGAATTCACTAGCAAATATATCTGGCTCTGGAGATAATTTTTTTGGAATTTATATTTCCAAAGAATTTCATGCACCACTCCCATGTTGTCCAGGCTTCCAACAATCTTACTTTAATTCATCAAAAATATATCATTTACCTAGTTCCGGGGAAAAAGTCAGCACCCTGAACTTCAAAGAATACAAAAAGAAGTTACAAGAGAAAATAACACAACTCAGCAGAAAGGGTTTCCAGCTTTTGGACCATTACATCCATAACTAGTTAGTTACCACAGAGGGAAGCACCAACATCTGGATTTTCAAAGCCGGGGGTCTCAATGGCTATCCAGAGTCTCACCTGGCCAAATCACACAACTCTTACCAAAGTGAGCCCCAAAGCAAAAGCTCACCTCAGTGTATATATAGACTTTTTCTGGATCAGAGAATGTCACAACCCTTTTTCAAGAAGGATTTTAAAAGCCAAATTAGTTAGGCAGAAGATAAGTTGACCATTTCTTTAAAAGTTGCCAAAATGAAAAAAAAAATCTCACTGAAGAAAACAAATCCTTAAAACTTAAATTTGCAAATTGGAAAGGGAGGTTTAAAATCTGACTAGAGACCATAAATCCCCCAAAATTAAATCTGAACATATGGAAAAGGAGTTCCAAAATTAAGTGAGGGAAATAATTCACTAAAAATTAGATTCACTCAGTTCAAAGTCAATGATTCTATGAGGCATCAAGAATCAGTCAAATGAAACCTAAAGATTGAAAAATTAGAAGAAAGTATCAAACATCTCATTGGAAAAAACAACTGACCTGGAGAACAGATCCAGGAGAGATAATCTATGAATTATTGATCTATCAGAAAGTCATGATAAAAAAAAAGCCTGGAAAACATCTTCCAAGAAATTATCAAAGAAAACTGCCCTGATGTCCTAGAACCAGAGGGGAAAATAATTGTCAAAAGAATCTACCAAATATCTCCTGAAAGAGATCCCCAATTGAAAACTCCAAGAAATATTGTATCCAAATTCCAGAATTATCAGATCAAGGTGAAAATATTTCAAGCAGTCAAAAAGAAATAATTCAAATATCATGTAACTAAAGTCAGTATCACACAGGACCTAACAGCTTCTACATTTAAAGACTTGATGGATTGGCGTTTGATATTTCGTAAGGCAAAAAATTGTACTGCAACCAAGGATCAACTACCCGGCAAAATTGAGGATAATTTTTCAGGCAAAGAGATGGTCATTCATTGAAATAAGGGGCTTCCATACCTTCCTGATAAAAAAAAAGCCAGAGGCCAATGGAAAATTTGATCTCTAAATACAACACTAAAGAGAGACATGAAAAGGTAAACAGGGAAAACACACACAAACACATACACACTTACACATTCAAATAGCATGTGATTCAATAAGAGGAAACTGTTTACATTCCTATATGGTAAGTGGATACCTGTCAATGTTGAGAATTGTATAATATCATGGCATTTAAAAGGGATATACATAGATAGTGTGGATATAAATTAACTAATCTGAGGATTAAAAAATACCTAATTAATGGGTGAAAAGGGATTATAATGGGAGAAAAGGAAAGGAGGAGGCAGAAAAGGGTAATTTATGCTACATGAAGGGGCATAAAATCATTATATTAAATGGAAAGAAGGGAGGGAGATGACTGTGATCTGAACTTTACTGTCATTGGTTTTGGTATGAGGAAGGAATAACATAATCACTTAAATATAGGATTTTAACAAGAAGAGACAATAAACTCAATATAGTAGAAATAAAGAGAGGAGGAGGAGGAGCACTGTATGAAACTTACTCTTTTTGGATTGAGTTCAAGGAAGGAATAATATACCTCATTAGTATAAAAATCTATCATGCCCTACAGGCAGTAGGAGAAGAAAGTGGTAGGGGGGGAGGATTTGAAGGAAGGGAACAAGTAGTAAGGGGGAAAGGTAGGTAATGGAAGGGGGGTGGATAGGAAGGGAATACTGAGAGAGGTGGTGTTCACAAGGAAAACTCTTAAGGAGGGGGAGGAAAAAGGAAAACATAAGCATAAACAGGGGAGGGAATAGGATGAAGGGAAAGACACAGATAGTAATCATAACTGTGAATGTGAATGGGATGAATTCTCCCATACAACAGAGGTGGATAGCAGAATAAATTATAAACCATAATCCTACAATATCCTGTGTACAAGAAACACTTTTGAAACAGGGTCATAGGCACAGGATAAAGGTAAAAGGCTGGGGTAGAGTGTATTACGCTTCAGGTAAAGTAAGAAAAAAAAGCAGGTGTAGCAATCCTTATCTCAGATAAAGCAAAAGAAAAAATAGATCTAATTAAAAGAGATAAGGAAGGAAACAATATCCTGCTAAAAGGCACCATTGAAAATGGAAGCAATATCATTAATAAACATATATGTACGAAATGGTATAGCATCCAAATTCCTAGGGAGTTAGAGGAAGAAATAGATAGCAAAATTATTTTTTTTAAGACCCCAATCTTCCTCTCTCTGAACTTGATTAATCTAACTTCAAAATAAACTAAAAAGAAGTTAAGGAGGTGAATAGAATTTTAGAGAAGGGAGATATGATAGATCTCTGGAGAAAACTGAGAGGGGATAAAAAGAAATATACTTTCTTCTCAACAGTATGTGGCACATACACCAAAGTTGAACATGTACTAGGGCATAAAAACCTCACAATTCAGTTCAGAAAAGCAGAAATATTACATGCATCCTTCTCAGATCATGCTGCAATAAAATTATATGTAATAAAGGGCCTTGGAAAGATACACTAAAATCTAATTGGAAACTAAATAATATAATCCTAAAGAATGAGTGGGTCAAACAGAAATATCAATGATTTTCTCTCACTTTCAGAATAAAATAGAAACTCTATTTTAGAGAAACCTATATAGAAAAACCTATGTCTGGCTTTTAATCTTTCACAATCTAGTTACTACTTCCATAGTAGGGGACAAGTAGGTAGTGCAGCAGATACAGCTCTGAGACTGGAGTCAGGAAGACTTCTCATTCTGAGTTCAACTATGACCTCAGACCTGACTAGATGATTTACCTGGGGCAAGTCAGTTCAATTTTCATCTCTATGTCTTCACAAGAAATGTGTCCCTCATGCCTGGAATGCATTCTCTCCTTACCTCTGCCTTTTAGGATCTCAAGCTTCCTTTAAAGCTGAGTTTGGCTTCTATTTATTCTCAGAAGTCTAAATATTCCTCTAGTAAATAATACCCCTGCCTCAGGAAATTTCTTTTCATTTAATTTAATGTTTTCCCTCAAAAGGGTATGGCAACCTTGAGGGCAAATTTCAATTTTGTGTTTGTGTCTCCACCTACCATAATGACTAACACATAGTAAGTTTGTAATAAATGTTTGTTGAAAAAAATGTCTTGTAACTCAAATTTTTCAGTTTTTGGAATAAGAAGTAATATCAATCATATTTATTCTTCTTTATGTGAACCAGTGTCCTTTACTTTGTTTCTCTTTTTTTTAAACAATGTCGAAGAATGATATCATAATTACTTTGATTCACAGGCTTTGAACTTTAGAACCTTCTTTGATAAGTATGTCTCCCTCTCCTACCAGATGCCATAAAAACCTTTTAGCCATGAAAGATCACACCTCCCCTGGACTACTTCTTACTTTGGAATAATGTCCTCTCCTGAAGCTTCACCATCTAATTGGCTGGTTTCTAAGAGAACTGTGATTGTATAGAAGAGCTCAAAACCAATCTTTTTTTTTTTTTTTCCCCAGGCTGCACTGCTGACTCATCTCTACAGGATTTTTTCTACCAATTCCACACACATATCCTCATCCTAGGAGTAGATGCCATCTGGGGAATACTTCTCACAGCATAAGTAATTCCTGCTTCTGAGTATTTACATTATGATTAGCATGTTCCTCCCAGAAGATCAAGTTTAAGGAGGACATCCTTTCCAATCTTGTCTTTATATATTCCAGACTGACTCCCCAGGATATTTTTTTTTTGCAATTTTTATGAATTTCTCTACAATGCCCCCAAAGGGAACTTTCTCTACCCTGACCTTTTTTCAGCTCTTTTTTTTCTGCTGGTATTTGCATTACCAGTTAACACACTGCTCCTGACATAATTGCTGTTGCTGTACTTCCTTTGTTATGGAAGACGGCCAGTGACTGAATAACACTTTGATAATAGATAAACTTTCTTCCCATTCCTTTTCCTGTGTTTCTTCAAGAAAAAAATTCTGATAATTCATTGATTTGGAATATTGCCACAATTTCAGCTGAGAAAGAGAGTTCTGGTTGCTTTTGGTTTTCCGTTCTTTTTTATGTTTATTTTTAGTTTACATCATTCATTTCCTCAAGATTTTAAGTTACAAAATTTCTCCCCATCTTTCCCCTACCCACCACCCCAAAACAGTGATCCCACTGTATACCCCCTTTCCCAATCTGCTTTCTCCTATATTCTCCTCCATTCCCCCTCCAACTTTCCAGTGGGGCAATATGGATCTCTATACCCCAGTGCATGTATATTTATTTCCCAGTTGTATGTAAAAAATAATAATAATTTTATTTTTATTTTTAAGCATTTGATTTTAAAACTTTGAATTCCAAATTCTTTCCCTTCCTCCCTTGTCACCCATTTTTACTGAGAAGATAAGCAATTCAATATAGATTGAACATGTGTAGCTATACAAAACATTTCCATAGTGAATATATTGTAAAAGACTGACTATATTTCCTTCTGTCCCAGCCTGACACCCACTTTTTCTATTCTCTACATTGATCCTGTCCCTTTTCTTTCATTTTTAAAAAGCAATTTGGATTAAGTTACTTGCTTAAGCTTACTTGCCCAGTTATTTTGTGTGGGTGCCAAGTATCTGAGGCCAGAACCAATCCCAGGTCTCCCAATGCCGTGGCCGGTGCTCTTACTCACTGCACCACCTTGCCGCCCCCAGACCTTGTCCCTTTTCAAAAGTGTGTGCTTCCAACTTCCCTCCCTCCCAACCTGACCTCCCTTCCATCATCCCCCCTCTCATTCCCTTCCCCCCTACTCTCCTGTAGGGTGAGATACCCTATTGAATATGTATGTCATTCCCTCACTAAGCCAAATTCAATGAGAGTAAGTTTGACTCATTCCATTTTGCCTTCCTGTTCTTCCCCTCCATTGGAATAGTTTTCCCTTGCCTCTTTTATATGGGATAATTTCCTCCATTCTGTCTCTCCCCATCTCTCATTATATTCCCCTCTCACCTCTCAATTTCACATTTTAAGTATCATCTTTTCCTCTTGAATTGGTCCTGTGCCCTCTAAGTATACCTGTACACATATATTCACACACTCACATAGGTATTCATATGCCCATATACTCTCTTATAAAGAATTATATATGTATTCATATATCAATATATATATAATATACACATATTTATATTACCTTCAACTATTCTCATACTGAGAAATGTATCATAAGCGACAATGATCATTTTTTGATGTAGGAATGTAAATATTTCAACTTTGATAAGTTCCTTGTGATTTCTTTTCCCTATTTACCTTCTAATGCTTCTCTTCCTTCTTGTATCGGAATGTCAAATTTTCTATTCAACTTTTTTTTATCAAGAATGCTTGAAAATTCTCTATTTCATTGATTGATCATATTTTCCCTTGAAGCAGTGTACCCAGTTTTGCTGGGTAGGTGATTCTTGGTTTTAATCCCAGCTCCTTTCACCACTGGAATATCATATTCTAAGCCCTTCAATATCATATTTTAATATGATATTCTAATTCTATCACAATCTAATCATAATCATAATTCTAAATATCATATTCTAAGCCCTCAATGTAGAAGCTGCCAGGTCCTGTTATCCTTATTGTTTTTCCATGATATTCAAATTGTTTTTTCTTGGCTGCTTGTAAAATTTTCTCTGAGAAGTCTGGAACCTGGCTCTAATAATCCTAGGACTTTTCTTTTTAGTATCTTTTTCAAGAGGTGATTGGTGGATTCTTTCAGCCTCTATTTTGCCCTCTATTTCTAAAACATCAGGATAATTTTCCTTGAGAATTTGTTGAAGGATGATTTCTAGGCTCTTTTTTTGATCATGGCTTTCAGGTAGTAAAATATTTTTTTAATTATCTCTCCTGGATCTTTTTTCCAGGTCAGTGGTTTTTTCAATGATTTCAAATTGCCTTTTATCTTTTCATTTGTTTGGATCTTTTTAATAGTATCTTGATTTCTCATAAATTCACTACCTTCCATTTGCTGCAATCTCATTCTGAAGGAATCATTCTCTTAAGTGAGCTTTTGAGATTCTTTTATCAGGCAAATTTGGCTTAAGGCATTCTTCTCCTAATTGGCTTTTTGAGCCTCTTTTGCCATTTGAGTTAGTCTATTTTTAAGGTATCATTTTCTTTAGTCAGGTTATTGGCCCTCTTCATGATTTTCTTGCATCATTCTCATTTCTTTTCCCAATTTTTCCTCCACTTCTCTTATTTGGTTTTCAAAATCCTTCTTAAACTCTTCTATGGCCTGTAACCAGTTTATATTTTTCTTGGAAGCTTTTGGTGCAAGAGTTCTGACTTCATTGTCTCCCTCCTGTTTGATGTTTTGATCCTTTTTGTCCCAAAAAAGGAATCCAAAGTCATATTGTTGTGATTTCTTAGCTTCCTTTGCTTGCTCATGTTGCCCCTTAATTATTTGACTTTTGAGCTTTTTGCCACAGTGGAACTCTGCTTCCAGATAGGAGAGCTTTGTCCCAAATTTCTGGGGATTTTTCAGCTGCTGGAGCCATTAGTTGGGTGCCTTCTCAGAAGCCTCCAGTGGGTTTGGCACACTCGTCACACACCCCAGGACCTCCACCCTAGACAGCAATCCAGAACCATGCAGGTTAAAGCAAGAATGATTACTTCTCAGCCTGGTCTCTTGTTCCCCCTACAATCTGCAGTCCAGGAGCTCTGAAGCAGCCAGAAGGTGGTGGCCATTGCACCTCAGCCGCTTCTCCCTCTGGGGTCAGAGCCTGGACTGCACTCCCTGACCATCTGTTCCTACAATGTCCACATTGAACTTTGACTTTGTCTTTGGAATTTATGTGTTGATAATTCTGGAAACCACCCCAGCTTCTGGTGATCCACTCTCCTGAAATCCCTTCACATGTGGGTGGTTATGGCTACCCCATGGCTAAAACTTCAGACTCACGCTGGGCTGTGATGGATCCTTCCTACTGGCCTGCCGGACTATCTTCTGCAGAAGGTTTGTTTCTCTCTGTCACTTTGTGGGTTCTGTAGCCCTAAAGTTTGTTTAGAGTCATTTTTAAAGATATTTGAGGTGGTTATGGAGGGGGCATACCGAGTTTTCCTGCTTTTATGCCACTACCTTGGCTCCACCCTGGTCTTTACTTTCTTGACTGAGCATGGAACAGAGACCAGAAAACTATCTTCATTTTCATATTATTCCAATTAATTTCATGTCAAAGTAGATTTCTGACTGTTCTCTGATCTCAAATGGAAGATTCTTGCTTTCATACAATTCTTATAATCATGAAGATGACCCTCCCTTCCTCCCTCCAACTCCACCACTCATCCCTTACCTCCTCCATCTGTTTAAACTTTTTTTGTCCTTTAATGCTTTATCAGTTGCAATCTATTTCATGATGGTTTCCTGGACCTTGTCAATACATTATGTTTTCTCCCCCATCAAATTTGCCTGGGACAATTTCTCTTTATTTCTTCTTTGCCCTCTTTGACATTCTATTTTGTATTAAACATATTTGTGGGTATGTCTTATTCCATGATATCTAAAAAAAGCTATTTGAAAAAAAAAAGCTATTTGAAAAAAAAGGCATTGTGCATTTTGTTTTCATCTTTCTGTTCCCATAACCTAAACCAGTGTTCTGCACACAGTATGTGATGTATTAATGGCTGTTAAATTGAATTTAATTGAGCTAGACTATCTAATGTTATTAATGAATACTCTAAAATGTAGACTATGCGATGTCCCAGGTGATAATTGCATTAGAAATCTTCAGAGTTGAAATATAATTCAAAAGCAGGGTAGCTAGGTTGCACAGTGGGTAGAACACCAGCCCTAGAGATAGGGGGACCTGAGTTCAAATATGGCCTAAGACACTTGTCACTTACTAGCTGTTTCACCCTGGGAAAGTTTTTTTTAATCTTCATTGCCTCAAAAAAAAATTCCATTCAAAAAGGTAAGTCTAATTTCTTTTTTTAAACTAAACTTCATTTTTCATTTGAAATGCAAAGTCACATTGTCAGAACTTGATTTTCCTTCATTCTAATCTAGATTCTTTGCAGATGCAGCAGGCTTTTATTTAAAAAAAATCATACAAATTTAATTTAGCTTTAGTTGCTCCCTGTTTCATTATTTTGTTTTAATCATATCTTTTCCCTCTGTTGACTCTTTTCATTTGATTCTCTGCTGATGCATTTTTATTTCTTGTCCTTTCTTAACTATTCATTTAATTTTCTCCTAGACTATCCTTCTGTATGTCTCTGTCTCTTTGTCTGTCTGGCTCTGTCTATCTCTTCCTCTGTCTCCCTCTGTCTCTCTTTGTCTCTCTTTATCTCTCTGTATCTCTCTCTGTCTCTCTCTGTCCTTGCCTCTGTCTCTGTTTCTCTGTCTCTCTCTGTCTGTCTCTCTTTCTCTCTTTGTCTCTCTCTCTCTCTCTGTCTCTCTCTGTCTCTGTCTATGTCTCTGTCTCTCTCTCCATCCCTCCCTTCCCCATGTGTCTTTCTCTAATTTCTCTATGCCCATTTGTCTCTGTGTGTGTGTCTATGCATCTCTACTTCTGTATTTCTTTCTTTACATCTCTTATCTCTATCTCAGTCACGTTATCTCCTCTCTTTTTCCCTCTTCTCCTTAGGTTCCTCTTTAAAATGAAGCTAATGTTATGAAATTCCTTTTTTTTTCTTTCACATTTTTTTAATTTGTTTTTATTGAATTTTGCATTAAAAATACCAAGAGAGAAAAATAAAACCTGCATAATGTGCAAATTAGTCACACACCAGAGCTTATGTTCATAAACTTAAAGGAAAGACTAATTTAAATTGATCAGAGTTAAATGTCTTATAAAAAGAAATAGACAGGTGGGCAAAAATTGCATAATATCATGATTCCTTCCAGTAAGCAATGTGATACTTAATTAAAAATCAGCCTTCTTCAACACATGTATACAGAATCCATAAAAGGCACATATCCCCAAGGGTTTGTTCTTCCTATCCTTCATAAACAAGTGAGGACATCTTTCTAGGTAGACTGTCAAAAAAAATTTTTTTAAAAGGCTTCTAGCTTCAACAATATCTTCTACCGGAGTCCAAAGCATTAAGTTAAAAAAAATTCCAATAAGGTGAACAGTATCTTTCCTCATATTGTTGTTCCATTTGAATCATCACTCTTTCCTAAAAGGCTAATCAAGATCAGCTCATTTAGAGTCAACAGTTATTTGCCAAAGTTCATAATATGTGAGACCTATCTGGTGAGTGGTCAACTCTCAGACTAATAAAAATAATGATATGAAAAATAATAATAGTTAACATTTCTACAGTGATCCAGGTTTTAAAGAGATTTAGAAATATAATCTCATTTGATCCTCACAGTCCTGATAGTAAGAAAATTTATTATCCCCATTTTAAGGATGAGGAAATTGAAGTATGTAGAAGGCAAAAGATTTGCTCATAATCACACAGTCAATAAGTGTCAAAGCCCAGATTTGAACTGCAACATTTTAGACAGTTGTTAGACAACTTCTAGGTTAAATGATATGCTCAAAATCACATCGTTAATATATAATACAAGTGGGACCTTGAAATTAGGTCTTCTTGGATTTGAAACTCACTCTTTATTCCCCATGCCACACTGCTTCCTTTTTTAAATATTAGTTTATTTTATTTTACCTTTTTTAAGACTATTATACCTTTCACATACCTGTGACTATGTACTCCTATAACACAATATCCAAAATCCATCTAACACTTCCTACAATCCATTTTTCCATTCCCATTCCTTTTAACTCTCCCACTGGGAAATGTCAATCTAACTCCACCCATACCTTCCACTGCACCATCTGGAATGGATATTACGTAGTCAACTACCATGCTTTCATCTTAAATCTTTTTCTCTCCCTCTCCTTCCACTACTGAAACAAAGTTTTCCTTGATAACACAACCTCCCTAGCCACCCTTTCCAAAACTGGCTATGCTGTTATTCATTCTCCTTTAATGCAGGGTATTTGGAATTGTCCTTTCTCAGGAATAGATCATATATCAGATATATGGAGAAGGAAATAGATTATGACCAAACAACAGATAAAGGACATTACAAGATATAAACTGGATAAAGTTGATTATATCAAATTAAAAAAAAAAAAGCTTTTACAAAAGCAAAACAAATGCAACCAAGATTAGAATGAGAGCTGAAGCTGGAAAACATTTTTTATAGCAAATGTATTTGATAAAGGTCTCATTTATTGTTTTTAAAAGCAATCAGGGTCAAGTAACTTGCTCAAGGTTACATGGCCAGTTATTTCTGGGTGTGGTGCAGAGTATCTGAGCCCAGGTTTGATCCCCAGGTCATCCTGACACTGCCGCCAGTGCTCTTACTCACTGAGCCACATGGCCAGCCCTAAGCAATTGGGCTTAAGTAACTTGCTCAAGGTTACATGGCCAGGTGATTCTGGGTGGGTGCTAAGTGTCTGAGCCCAGGATTCAATCTCGAGGTCATCCCGACACTGGAGCCAGTGCTCTTACTTGCTGTGCTACCTGGCCGCCCCTAAAGGTCTCATTTCTCAAATATATAGAAAACTGAAGCAAAATTTATAAGAATAAAAGTCATTCCTCAATTGATAAATGGTAAAATAATATGAACAGGCAGTTTTCAGATCAAGTAATTAAAGCTCTCTATAGTCATATGTAAAAATGCTCTGAATCACTATTGATTAAGGAAATGCAAATTAAAACAACTCTGAGGTACCACTTCACACCTATCAGTTTAGCTAATATGACAGAAAATGAAAACAATCAATGTTGGAGAGGATGTGGTAAAATTGGGACACTAACACACTGTTGGTGGAGTTGTGAACTACTGCAACCATTCTGGAGAACAATTTGCATCTATGCCCCAAAGACTATAAAACAGTGCATACCCTATGATACAGTGATACCACTACTATGTCTGTATCACAAAAAAAAATTTTCAAAAAGGGCAGGGGTGGTGGGGAGGACCTACTTGCAAAACTTTTCTAGCAGCTCTTTTTGTGATGGCAATGAATTGGAATTTGTGGAGATGGCCATCACTTTGAGAATGACTGAAAAAAATTGTTGTATATGAATGTAGTGGAATACTATTGTTCTATAAGAAATGATCAACAGGGAGATTTCAGAAAAACCTGGAAAGACTTAAATGAACTGATGCAAAATGAAGAGAGCAGAATGAAATGAACATTTTACACAGTAATAAATTTGTATGTGGATCACTCTGAGTAACTTAGTTCTTCTCATCAATACAATGATACAAGACAATTCTAAACAACTCATGAGCAAAAATACTATTCTCATCTAGAGAAAGAACTAATGGAGTTTAAATGCAGATCAAAGCATACTATTTTCACTTTATTTTTTTCATGCTCATATTTTTCTTTTTGTCTGCTTTTTTTTCTTTCACAACATGACTGATATGGAAATATGTTTTACATGATTTTACATATATATTCTATAGCAAATTGGATACCATCCTAGGGAGAGGTGTGGTGAGGGATTGAGGAAGAAAATTTGGAATTCAAAATTTTTCAAGAATGAAGTTTAAAATTTGTCCTTACATGTAATTGGAAAAAAATAAAATACTATTTCAAAAAGGAATTACCTTGCTCTGTATTGCCCCTTCTAGGTGTCCCCTCCCCATCATTCAGAAACTTCTTTTCTATTGAGATTCTTCCTCTTCATATAGACTACCCAATGAAAATCCTGGTAGCTATGGTCCACAGATCACCAGGTCTCTCCCTTTCCTAATTCAATGAGTTCCATAATTCGTTCTCATTTTTTATCTCCTCTCCAAGTCCTTCCCTGATGATCTGAGACTTCCAAATAAACATCCACCCTACCTAAAATGGCCAAACCATTCAGTTCCTCAACCTAATTACATCCCATTAGCTACACCTTCACCCAACCTCAGAGGCAAAAATGTTCATATTCTTGATCTTGCCCATCATCCACAAATTTGCCAAATATGCATATAAGAATTCTGAAATTCCTTCACCTGAGCACAATCTATTAGCTTTTTATTTATCCCTCTGCCTTCCCATACAATACCCTACTCTTCATCATCATTACAATTTCTAGTCTTTAACCCTAAATTCTCTCCCAGGTGATTTCCTGTGAATTAGTCATGCTCTCTTCTCTTTAATCTTGGTGAACCAATTCAGCTCTCCACTATCTTGAATCTCTAGCTCCCTTATTATATTGCCAATTACACCTAGCCAATCCTCACCCCTGGATCACACCCACTATTCGTCTCCATGTCTATACACAAAGTGATGATTGAAGGTGAAGAAAATTATGTAACTGTACTGATGGTCCACTATATATTTATGTTACATTGACCTCAAATTCATCATTATTTGCAAACAGGCAATTGTACTATATCTCTCTTATCAGTTCACTATCCCCCTATCTCACTATCCTCTCTACAAGGGACTTTCTCAAACTATTTTTTTTTCTTCCACAAACCTCCACTTACACATAATCTCTCAGCTGAGAACCTCCTCCATCAGTGTTGTTCAAGGTTCTCTCCTTGATCCTCTTCTCTTCCCCCTCTATAATACTTAACTTGGTGATATCTGCAGCTACCATAGATTTAATTACCATCTCTACACTGGTGATTTTCAAATGTTCCTTTCTTGACCCAATCTCTCTGCTGACCAATCTCACACCTCCAATGACATTTCAGACATCTTGAATTAAATGTCCAGAAGACATCTTAAACTCATTATGTATAAAACAGAACTCATTATCTTTCCCCCTAAACTAGAGTCCTATATTCCATAATTCTGGAAAGGACAATACCATAATCGCAAACCCTCAGACTCACAAATTGTAAGAGATCTTGGCTTCCTCAATACCTTTCACCCTCCATGTCCAAGCTGTTACCAAGGACTGTCAATTTCACTTTTGCAACATCTCGTATATACACTCCTTTCTCTTCTCTAGCATTACCACTATTCTAGGGCAGATATTCACCACTTAACTTCATGTTGAATCTGCATGACTGAATTTTCTCCTCGTTCTAATCCATACTCTTTTCATCGACGAAAATAATTTCGCTAAACTTCAGGCCCAGTCATGTCACCCTTCTACTAAATAACAGTCAGTGACTTCCTATTGTTTCCATAATAAAACACAAAATTCTCTCTTTGCCATCATAGCCCTTTATAACTGAGTCTCCTTCAAACTTTACAATCTTCTCACGTCTTACGCCTTGACATGCACTCCTCATCCAGTGATATTGGCCTACTCTTTCACAAACAAGACACCCCATCTCTCAGCTTCATGCATTTCCCCTGGCTGTCTCCAGGCCTAGAATATTCTATTTCTCCTAATCTGATTACTAATCTCCCTGACTTTCTTAAAATACCTCTCTAAAATCTCACCTTTTATGAGAAGTTTCTCTAATCCATATTAATTCTAATGCTTACCTCTGTTAAATATTTCCTATTTATCCTGCATATGACTTAGTATGTGTACATTTATTTATATATGGTCTCCCTCATTAGATTGTAAACTCCTTGAGGTTAAGGATTATATTTTGTTCAATTTTATAGCCTGAGAGTTTAGCACAGTGACTAAAATGTAGCAGGTACTTATTAAATATCAATTGATTGATCAACAGGTCTCAATTTAATAGAAACAGTACAATAGTATTTTCCCTGCAACTTCAAGGATCATCCTTTGGACTGTCCATGGCACAAGTGTTTGCATGTGCACATGCATGTGCTTTCCCCCCTACACACACACACACACACACACACACACACACACACACACACACAGTCTGTCAAATACCACTTTGAAGATATCTCTACCAGCCAAAAGAAGTATAAGTAGATTCCCAATAATAGCTTGCCTTGTGCCTTGAGTCAAGTTGCAATACGTCAATGTGACCAACCGACTCACTAAATATCCATTTCAAGTAAAGGAACCTTTGTCCCACTAATACTAGGACTACAATTTTTCTAGTATCAGCATCCATTCTGACTTTCCTCAATTTGTTTTTCAATCCTCAGTGCAGGTCTTTATGACTTCTAGGATTCTAATACCATTACTTTAATTCATACTAAGTTATGACTTTTCAGACTCACCACACATTGTCATTTTTTTCCTCTCAGTTATTTTCTAGAGACTTCCTATGATATTAATTTTGTATACTTTTCAACTGAGTAAAATTGATAGATATCCAAAGGGGCCTTGCACAGTATTACTCACACTATTTTCCTACTTTCATCTTTAACGTATTCAAAGAAAATTATCTTTTTCATATTTTTAAAGGAGAAATTTTTCAAGTTAAAAATAGGGCATTTTTCCCCACCGAGGTCTTGAGTATTTTCTCCTATTCTCAGAGTATTTTCTTCCTATTCTTCTGAGTCTTGGCAAAATTAGTGAGCACCCCAGCAGCAAGAAGCATACCCCCTTTTCTACAGGAGATTGATATTTAAGTATTTGAGTTTACAAATGAACGCGTTAGCATGTGACAATTTGGCAAGCTATATTCTGTTTATTTGTTTCCTGATTATTTCAGAAGTTTTGTTGAATCTTTCTCATCAAGATCAGGTGGATTTGAGTTTCTTGTTTTGGTGTCATGACACATTACTTTTTAAACAGGAAGAATCTAACTTCAAATGAGTAATTCACATAAGCAAATTCAGAGCTTTTGATTGTTTCGAAAAACAAAATGTGTGAGATATAGAAAATACTTGATACCTAAGAATATACTTTATAGGTATATTTAATAAAAGCACATGGCTTAATTTCTTTTTCATTATTCTCTGACTAATAAAAATCTATTTTTGGTTTTCCAAATGATCCCATATCATCCAAATTATATTGTTTTTTCTCCTCAGCCTCTGCCAGAATTCTAGTGGAAAATTAGAAAACATTTTAGAGTAGTGCATTGCATCATCTAAGTGAGGATGGTGTATGTTGTACAGTGCTGTAGTTTTTGACCACATATGTTATTTTGCCCATGGGTCTGTCTATATTTGGTTTGAGAGAAACAGTAACAGATAAATTCAGTATATTCTTTTCCACTCTTTTCCAAGATTCCTGCCAAGAAAGGAAGGAGGATATTGAGGCCAAAGGCAGCCCCCTCATTTCCAAATACTTAGAGAGACAGTGACATTGGCATCATCAAGGGTATGCTGAAACCATCACAGAACAGTTCACAAGAGTCTATTGTTAAGTATCCAGTGTGCTGCATTCGTGTATCAGAAATCAACCAAGTCTTTATGTATTATTTTGTTGATTATATTCCAAAAAGCAATAATTAATTTAAAAAAGAGTAACTTACCATTCCTGGAAGAGGATTGGAAGTTAAATTTAATTAATATTAAATTTTAAAAGTATTCTCTGCACATGTTTCCCTTCACAGTCAGCTTTTAAACATTTATCAGCATGCCCCTTGAACATGACACTCCACCTCCAGACTGAATATTCCATGTGCATATGGAATTATCTTATCCCTTTCCCCCCTACTTGCCTGTAGGGTAAGATACCCAGTTGAGTGTGTCTGTTATTCCCTATGTGAGCCAAATTCAATGAGAGTACAGTTGACCCATTTTCTTTTGCCTGCCTATTCTTCCCCTCCATTACAATAGTTTTCTCTTGCCTGTTTTATGTGAAGTAATTTACCCTATCCTATCTCTCCCTATCTCCTCCTCTCATTACACTCCTCTCTCGCCTTAATTTTATTTTTTAGATAACATCCCTTCATATCCAACTGATCCTGTGCCCTCTGTCTATGTATATATCTACACACATCTACACAACTCACATATGTATTTATACGCACATATACCATCCTATATAAGCATATATGTATGTACATACACACACATATATTCCCTTCAACTATTCTCATACTGAGAAAAGTCTCATGAGTTACAATTAGCATTTTTCAATGTAGAAATGTAAATAGTTCGACTTTAATAAGTTCCCTATGATTTCTTTTTCCTGTTTACCTTCTCATTCTTCTCTTGCTTCTTGTATTTGAAAATCAAATTTTCTGCTCAGCTCTGGTTTTTTCATCAAGAATGCTTGAAATTCCTCTATTTCATTGAATGTCCATATTTTCCCCAACCCATTATGCTTGGTTTTGCTTCATTGGTGATTCTTAGTTTTAATCCTAGCTCCTTTGACCTCTGGAATATCATCTTCTAAGCCCCTCAATCCCTTAATGTAGAAGCTGCTAGATCTTGTGTTATTCTGATTGTGTTTCCACAATACTCAAATTATTTCTTCCTGGCTGCTTGTAATATTTTCTCCTTAACCTGGGAACTCTTCAGTTTGGTACACTATTCCTAGGAGTTTTCTTTTTGGGATGTTTTTCAAGAGGTGATCCTATGAATGGTTGCTTGGTCCCTCTACAGTCTGTAGGCCAGGAGCTCCAGAGGCAGCAGATGCAGTCCCTAGGCTTCCACCACCTGTTGCCCCAGGGACAGGGACCAGACCACACTCTTCAGTCTCCCAGTTCCAACAGAGTTCTCCACTGACCTTTTACATTCTCTTTAGCATTTATGGGTTGAGAAGTATGGAAATCACGACAGGTGCCAGTGATTCACTCTCCTGAAATCTGCTCTTACTTGTCTGTGCCACACATTGGGGCCACCCTGGCTCTGGTTGCAGACAATTCATGTGGGACTGCACTAGGGTCCCACCTTGATGCAATAGACCCTTCCTGTCAGCCTGCCAGGCTGGCTTTAGAGGGAGTTTGTTTTTCTCTGTTACTTTGTGGGTTATGTAGCTCTAAAATTTGTTGAGCCATATTTTATAAGGTACTGGAGGTGGTTGTGTGGGGAGCTCATGGAATTTCCTGCTTGTACTCCACTATCTTGGCTACCCCTACCCCCCACCCACTCAGCATTTCCTAAAGCACAATATTATTCTTTCACAATCGTATACATCTTATTTAACCATACGCATACTGATGAACATCCCCTCAGTTTCCAATTCTTTGTCACAACTTAAAGAACTGTTGTAAATATTTTTGTACACAAAGGTCCACTTTCTTTTTTTTTGTTTTGTTTTTGATCTCTTTCAGGTACAGATCTACTAGAGGTAATGCTTGATCAAAGGGTATTGGTGGTTTTATAGCCCTTTGAGAATAGTTCCAAATTGTTCTCTAGAGTGGTTGAATCAGTCCACAATTTCATTAACAGGATATTGTTGTATTAATTATAAAACATTCCCTCCAATATTTGTTATTTATATTTCTCAATAATGATATAGAGTATATATGATATAGAGTGTACATATATATATAGATAGATATAGAGAGAGTATATGTGTGTAGGTACATATGCATGGATGTATTTTATGACTATAGTTAGATTTGATGACTTTGGAAACTGCCTATTCTTGTCTTTTGTTCGTTTATCAATTGAGGAATGGGCCTTATCTCTGTGAATTTGACTCCATTTTCTATAAGTTTTAGAAAAAATTTTTATCAAAGATGTTTCCTGCAATTTTTTTTATGTTCCTATTTAACTATGCATTTCCCTCAATCCTATTCCCCTCCCTGTTTATCCCTGTCTCTGTCTCTTTCCTTTTACCCTGTCCATTCTCAAAAGTGGTTTTCCACACTTTATAGTATTTCATTTTTTCCTATTACATGTAAACATAATTTTAAGCATTCACTTTTATAATATTTTTATTTTTAATTATTTCCCCTCTCCTCTTCCCCTCCTCCCTCCTCAAGAAGGCAAGCTATCTGTTATACACTATACATATTCAATTACATTAAACACATTTCCACTAAATCATGTTCTGAAAAAAGAATTGGACAAAAAGGAAAAACCAAGAGAAAGAAAAAAACAACAACAAAAATATAAAATAGTATGCTTCCATATGCATTCAGATTTTGTAGTTCCTTCTCTGGATGCAAAAAGTATTTTCCATCAAGAGTTTTTTTGGGATTGATTTGGGTTGTTGTATTGCTGAGAAGAGCTAAGTCTACTGAAGTTGATCACCGTGCAATGTTGCTGTTGCTGTATACAATATTCTTACTCTTCTCACTTTACTCAGTATCAGTTCATGAAGGTCTTTGCAGTTTTTTTTTTTTTAATCTGCCTGCACAAAAGTGTTCCATGGCATTCGCATACCACAACTCGTTCAGCCACTATCCAATTGATGGGCGTTCCCTCAGTTTCTAATTCTTTTCTACCATAAATAAATTGCTATAAGTATCTTTGTACATGTGGGTCCTTTTCCATTTTTTATGATCCTGTTAGGATACATGCCTAGTATTGGTACTGATGGATCAAAGCATATCCACAGTTTTACAGCCCTTCAGGCATAGTTCCAAGTTGCTTTCCTAAATGATTGGATCAGTTTGCAAGTCCACCAATAAAGCTTTTGTGTTCCAGTTTTCTCACATCTACTCCAGGATTTATTATTTTCCTCTTTTGTCATGTAAGCCAATCTATTAAATGTGATGTGGTAACTCAGAGTCATTTTAATGTGCAATTCTCAAATCAATAGTGATTTCTTCATTTGAAAACCACCAGTTCATGTTCTTTGATCATTTATCAATCTGTGAATGACTTGTATTCTTATACACATGACTCAGTTCTCAGGTTTTTTTTTCCATCAAATAGTGAGTTCTTATCCCAGAGATTAATTTCTTTGGTTTAATCAAATATTAAATTACTTTGGTCATTGACAATTGTGTCTTATGTACCTAACCTACTAAACAGATCTACCTCTCTATTTCTTAGGTTGTACCAAAAAGTTTTGATGATTGTTGCTTTATAATTTTAGATCTGGAACAGCTAGGCCATCTTCCTTTGCATTTTTAATTACTTCCCTTAATATTCCTGAACTTTTGTTATTTTAGATGAATTTTCAATTATCTTTGAGCTCTATAAAATATTTTATACTTTTATTGGTAAGGCACTGAATAACTAAATTAACTTAGAATTATAATTTACTTTATATGAAACCAAGTCCACCTATGAGTAACTGATATTTTTTTCAAATATTTAGATCTGACTTTGTTTCTGTGAAAAGTGTTTTGCAATTGTGCTCATATAGTTCTTTGTTTTGTCTTGGCAGGTAGATCTTGAGATATGTTTTATATTTTCTAGTTATTTTAGATGGAATTTATTTTTTTATTTCTTGCTGCTGGGCTTTCTTAGTAATATGTAGAAATGCTGATGATTGATGTAGGTTTATTTTATATCCTACAACTTTGCTAAAGTTAATTTTTTCAAGTACTTTTTTTAATGAGTCTCTATGATTGTATTAGTATACCATTGCATCATCTTCAAAAACTGATAGCTTTGTTTCTTCATTGCCTAATCTAATTCCTTTAATTTCTTTTTCTTTTCTTGTTGCTAAAGTTAACATTTCTAGTACTATATTAATTAACATGGTGAAAATGGAAATACTTGTTTCATCTTTGTTCTAATTGGGAAAGTTTCTAATCTACCCCCATTACATATAATGCTTGCTGATGGTTTTAGATAGATACCACTTATGATTGTAAGGAAAACTCCATTTCCTCCTCTGCTCTCTATTGCTTGGTTTCCAATGAGTTTTTTTTTACCCTGTCTTCTCATGGCCCTTTATGCCATATTATTTTTATTGTATCATGACCTGAAAAGGATGCATTTAATATTTCTTCCTTTCTGGACTAGATTGTGAGGATTTTGTGCCCTAGTTGGTACATGGTCAACTTTTGTGTAGGAGCTGTGTACCACTGTTAATAAAAGATATATTCCTTTCTATTCCCATTCAATTTTTATGAAAAATTTATCATATCTGCCTTTTGTAAAATTTTATTCACCTACATAACTACTTTCTTTATTTTATGTTTCGATCTATTTAGTTTTGGGAGGAGTGTGAGGTACCCACTAGAACAGTTTTCCTCAATATTCTTTCTGTAATTCACTTAACTTCTTCTCTATGTATTTTGATGTTATACCCCTTGGTACATATATGTTTAGTATTGACAATACTTCATTGTCGTATCTTTTAGTAAAATGTAGTTTCCATCCTTATCTCTTTTAATTAGCTTTTTTTGCTTTTGTTTTGTTTGATATCAGAATTGCTACCCTTTATTTTTTTTACTTCACCTGAAGCATTACACACACATATTTATACATCTATATGTATATATGTTTATGTATGTATTTATGTATATGTATGTATACTCTTTCTCCAGTATTTTCCCTTTACTCTGTGTGTATCTCTCTGATTCAAATTTGTTTCTTGTATATGACATATTGTAGGATTCTTTTTTAATCCACTGTTATCCATTTCAGGTTTATGGAACAGTTCATCCCATTTACATTCACATATATGATTACTAAGTGAATCTTTCGCTCCGTCCTATTTTCCCCTCTGTATATACTTTTCTCTCTACTTTGACCTTTTGCCTCCTTACCATTGTTTGCTTCTGACTTTTTTATCTCCCCTGAACTTTACTTCCTCTATCAACCTCCTCCACCCCTACTCTTATCCCCATCCCCTCCTAATATTTTTTAGGGGAAAAATAAGTTTCTATACCCAACTGAGTGGGTATGTCATTCCCTCTTTGAGACAAAACCTGTAAGAATAAAGTTCAAACAATGCTGATCTCCATCTTTCCTTCTCTCTACTGCAAAAGGTCTTTCATGACTCTTCCAGTGATGCAAATTACTATATTCTGCCTCTCCCTTTGCTCTTCTTTCAATACAATTCATTTTTAACCTCCTTTTTTATATCACCACACCAAAGTCAACTCGTACCCTATCCTTTTCCTATGTATACCCCTTCTAACTTTCCTAATAAAGATACAGTTCTCAAGAGTTACAGGTGTCATCTTCCTGTGAAGGAATGCAACAGCTTAACCTTATTGAATAATATGTATTTGTTTTTCATTAATGTTTACCTTTTTATGTTTCTCTAGAGCCTTATATTTGAAGATGGAATTTTTTTTGTTCAGTTCTATTGGTTTGTTGCCCCTCCGCCATCAGGAATGACTGAAAGTCTCCTATTTATTTGGATATCCATCTTTTTTTCCCTGAAAAATTATGTTTAATTTTACTGGGTAACTGATCCTTAGTTGCAATCTTAGCGCCTTTGTTTTCTACCATATTTTATGCTAAGTCCTCAGGTCTTTTACTATAAAAGCTGCTGAGTCCTGTGCAATATTAACTGCAACTCCATGATATTTGATCTATTTTTTTTAGTTTTGGCTGCTTGCAATATTTTCTCCTTGACCTAGGAGCTCTGAAATTTTGCTATAAGAATTCTGTGAATTTTCATTTTGGGATCTCTTTCAGGAGGTGATCAGTGGATTCTTTCAATTCCTATTTTGTCCTCTGGGTCTAATATATCAGGGCACTTTTGTTTGATAATTTCTTGAAAGATGTTGGCCAAGCCATTTTTTTATCATGAATGTCTAGTCATCCGATACTTCTTATATTATTTCTCCTTGATTGATTTTCTAGGTAAATTGTTTCATTTTCCAATGAGATATTTCACATTATCTTGCTTTTTTAAAACTTTTAAAATTTTGTTTCATTGTATCTTGATCTCTCATAAAGTTATTAGTTTACATTTGTTCAATTCAAATTTTTGAGGAATTATGTACTTCAGTGAGCTTTTCTGTTCCCTTTTACATTTGGAAAATTCTATATTTAGGGAGTTATTTTCCTCATATTTTTTAATATATTTTCCTATGCTCTTAACTCTTTTTTTCATTATTCTCTTGAATTAATTACTCTCATTTATTTTTCTGATTTCTTCTTCTACTTCTCTAATTTGCTTTAAAAATATTTTAAAGCTCTTCTTTCAATTCTTTGTGAACCTGAGACCAAATTACATTTTTGTTTGAGGTTTCACATGTAGCTATTTTTACATTGTAGTCCTTTTCTGTGTTTATGCCTGGAACCAAGCTATCACTGTTTTAATTTTATATTGTCAAGCTCTTTTGTTGTTGTTGTTGTTTGCTCATTTTTTTCTGCCTTTTTTTGTGACTTGGTGCTTTTGTGTGAGAATTGGGGTCTGGTAGTGCACTATTCCAATCTTTTTGTGCTATGACTGGTTCTTACTGATGACTTTCATTCGGTTTCAAGTCTTAGCTACTTGCTTTCTCTGGAGGATAGGCTTCCCTTCTGACTTATAATGGCAGAGGGGAGAGGGTTCCTCTTGACCTCCCCTGGTATGGGGTTTAACAGCCTGCCTGCTCCAGGGTGCTCTTGCTTCTTAGTTGCTAAGGTAACCAAGTCTTTCTGGTGGCTGGCCCTGGAAGAGGTATCTTATTGCTGTTCTGCCTCACAGGTTGGGGCCATGCTTCTGGGTTGCTATGGAAATGGGATCTCCCTGCTGGTAGGACCCAGGAGTGGGTTCCCACTGTTGAACAGTCGCATCACCTATGCTAGGGGCCCTTCACTACTGATCAGTAAGGGGATCAAGGCTTTGCTGGCAGCTTGTGCTTGTGTGGGGTCATTGTTTGTGGTCTTCCTATGTTGCACAGACTGCTCACTTACTTAGAGGACTGTTAGTTTGCAATACAGCAGGGTTTCAGAGGTAGATTGCCCCTGAATTGGACCCTTGCTGCAAACCCCCTGTTGAGAGACTGGCTCCTGCTGTTGCTCTTGGGTCTTATTCCCCTCCCACTCCAGCAGGACAAACTTTTCCTGTCATGCTGCTTCCCTGCACCTTAATCAATTTTGGGGTAGTTTTAGAGTTGTTGGTGGAGAATTTGGGAGGGTTTAAGAGGGTTCCATCCTCACTCTACCATCTTGGTCCTGGAAGTTGAGACAGACATTTTTCTTGATGTTCCAGGGTCAATATGATAAATAGCATTGCCTTGGCTATGATTATAATACAGTAATGACCTCAGTGTGTATATTGATTTTCTCCTATGCTGAGTGGATTCAAATCATCATAATAGTTCAATTCTTATAGGAATATTCTCTCTTCTTTGCTATTAAACAGGTAAACTTTTTTTTTCTCTGTTGCTTACATTTCCAGTAGACACTTCCCTCCTATTTTACCTCCTGCAAGGAAAACAGATAACCTAATTTGTCAAATCATGACTAAAAGAGAATGAATTGGAGTGGCTAGGTGGCACAGTGAATAGAGCACTGGCCCTGGAGTCAGGAGGACCTGACCTCAAATCCGGCCTCAGACAATAAACAGAAAACTAGCTATGTGATCTTGGGCAAATCACTTAACCCCAATTGCCCTACCTTCCCCCCTACAAAAAGCAAAAAAAAAAAAAGACACACAAAAAATAATAGATTAAAATCTCAGTAAGAACCCAAGGTACATTCCTAGTACTAAATAATATCAACTCTTGTTGATGAATTTTCTTACATCTGTTATTGTTTATCTGAGGCCTACTTTATTTCATCCATGTTCTTAAATTGGTCCCAGGTGTTGGAGATTATCCATTAAATGACCTCTGAATAAGAAAGCTGCTCATATTTCCTGGAATAAAATAAAGATGCCAGGTATGATAAGTAAAAAGTTTCTTGGTTTTAAGGAAGTCACTCACTTTGAGTCTTTGTTTCCTCATATACAAAATGTTGTACAAGTTATTTTATAATATCCCTTCCAGCTCTAAAAAAGTGAGTCTTATCTCATTGGCAAATTATATTTTCACAGAAGTGATTGGATAATTGTCTATGTCACTTAAAGTATAAGACAGTTACTCAGTCAGAGTGAGTATACACTCATACTGTCAGTATAAGTCAAAGATAGAACTGGAACTCAGAACTTCATAACACCAGTGTTGGTCCTCAGTACATTACACTACAAGGGTTATTGAATGACCATCTAAGTTTTCTCAGCTATGGTACTTCTCAGCAAGATTTCCAAATCATAGAAACTTAGAATTGGAAATAATTTCAGACATCATTTCTATTCAACAAACATCTTTATTACCTTTATATTCATGACAAAAATTCAATTTTTACTTTGTTGTAACCAATCTGATAATAGTATTATTGTTGTCTAACCTTTCTATCAATACTATAAACAGACATGATTATGTTTGACATAAAAGGAATACTTGATAATATTTCCCACAACTATATAATAAATTCTAGGATTTCACCATTCTTTTGTATTAATCTTCTATTATTTGTCTTTTTAACTCAGCTCTTGTATGATTCTATTTATTCATTCTCAGTTTGTCAATGAATTTTCCTGATCTCCTGAACAGATCTTGCTCCTTTCCTCCCTTTTCCCTTCCCTTCTTCTCACCCTCCCTTCATTCCTCCATATTTCCCTTTCTTCCTTCCTTCTTTCTTTTCTTCTGTTCTGCTTTTTTTCACTTTATTATATTCATCATCAATAATTTATTCTTGGCCCTAGGTTTCTATAGGCCCTTTCATTTTCATCCTATAGATGAATTTCCTCTTTATCCACATAGGGCTTGCTTAACACCTTTCTTTTTACCCTCTGTATCAAGTTGCTCTATCACTGGAATCCTTAAATAATCTTTCCTTTTATAGTCTTGTAGAATGAAATTAATTTCCCTTAACTAAATGAAATCCTTAGCATTTCTAACTCTTTTTTAATTAATTTATTTCTTTCCTTTTGTTTTACAGGATTTAATTCCACAATTCCTTGAGTTTCACATGTTGTCCCCCTCCCTTCCTTCTCCCCGCCATAGTGGCATATAGTCAAGTATAGGATCTATAAATACTTTCACATTATACATTAGTCAGGTTATAAAGACGAATCATATCAGCTGGAATGAAAAATGGTAAAAGGGACATGAAACCAAATAAGAGAAGGAAAAACTTCAGGTATTTTGCTTCCACCTGGATATAAACTCAGTTCTTTCTAGTTCTTTCTCTGGATGTACATATTTTTCTCCATCATGAGCCTGGGGTTTGACTTACATCACTGCATGGCTGAGAGGAGACCAGTCTATTAAAGTTGGTCATCACAAATGCGTTGTGTCTGTAATTGTGTACAAATTTCTCCTGGTTCTACTCTTCTCACTCAGCATCAGTTTGTATAAGCCTCTCCAGGTAAATATGAAGACCATCTGCTCCTGGTTTCTTATAGCACAATAGTATTCCATAAAATGCATATAACACAAAATGTTCAGCCATTCCCAAAATGATGGGCACCCCCTTAATTACCAATTCTTTGCCACCACAAAAAAGAGCTGCTATATACATTTTTGTACATATGGGTCTTTCTCCCACTTCTACGATCTATTTGGGATATAACCCTAGGAGTGATATTGCTGGATCAAAGGGTATGAAAGTATTTATAGCCCTTTGGGCATAATTCCAGATTGCTCTCAAGAAAGGCTGGATCAGTTCACAACTCCACCAGCAATCCATTAGTGTTTCAATTTGCCCACATCCTCTACAGCATTTATCGTTTTCCTGTTTTGTAATGTTAGCCAATCTGACTGGTGAGATGTGTTACCTCAGATTTGTTTTGATTTGCATTTTTCTAATCAATAGTGAATTAGCGCATTTCTTCATATGCTTAAAGAGATCTTCAATTTCTTTCTCTGAAAACTGCCTGTTCATATACTTTAATTATCAATTGGGGAATGGTTTGTATTCTTATAAATTTGACTCCATTATCTGTATATTTTAGAAATGAGTCCTTTGTCAGAGACATAGGTTGTAAAGATTCTTTCCCAATTTCCCAACTCCCTCTTAATCTCGGTTACATTGGCTTTGTTTGTACACAAGCTTTTCAATTTCATGTAGTCAAAACTATCCCTTTTATTTTGAAAAGTTCTCTAATACTTATTCAGTCATAAAGTCTTTCCTCTCCACAAGTCTGATAGGTAAAATGTTCCTTGTTTTAGGAGACTGCTTAGAGTATCAACCTTTATACCTACATCATGCACCCATTTAGACTTGATTTTGGTATATGGTGTTAGATAAAGGTCTATGCCCAGTTTCTGCCATACTGTATTCCATTTTTCCCAGCAGTTTTTGGCAAATAGTGAGTTCTTATCCCAAAAACCAGGGTCTGGAGGTTTATCAAACAATAGATAACTATAGTCATTGACTTCTGAATCTCATGTGCCTAATCTATTCCATTGATCCACTCCTCTATTCCTCAGCCAGTACCAAGTAGTTTTGATGACTGCTGCTCTATAGTACAGATTGAAGCTAGTACACCTTCCCTAGCATTACTTTTCATTAATTCCCTTGATATTCTGGACCGTTTATTCTTCCAAATAAATTTTGTTACAATTTTTTCTAGCTCTATAAAGTAGTTTTTTTTTTTTAGTAAAGTAATTGGCATGGCAATAAATATATAATTTAATTTATGTAAAATTGTCATTTTTATTATATTAGCTCAACCCAGCCACGAGCAATTGATATTTTTTCCAACTAGTTAGATCTGATTTTATTTGTGTGAAAAGTGTTTTGTAGTTGTGGTCATATAGGTCCTGGGTTTGTTTTGGCAGGTAGATTCCCAAATATTTTATAATGTCCACAGTGACTTTAAATGGGATTTCTCTTTCTATCTCTTGCTGTTGAATTTCATTGGAAATATATAGGAATGCTGAGGATTTATGTGGGTTTATTTTATATCCTGCAACTTTGCCAAATTTATTTATTGTCTCAAGTAGTTTTTTACTTAATTCTCTAGGATTCTCTAAGTATATCATCATAACATCTGCAAAGAGTGATAGCTTGGTCTCTTCTTTGCCTAATTTTAATCCTTTCATTTCGTTTTCTTCTCTGATTGCTACTGCTAACATTTCTAGTACCAGATTGAATAAGAGGGGTGATAGTGGACACCGTTGTTTCACCCTTGATCTTATGGGAAATGTTTCTAGCTTCTCTCCATTACATATAATACTTGCTGATAGCTTTAAATAGATGCTACCTATCATTTTAAGGAAGGCTCCATTTTTTCCTATACTTTCTAATAATAGGAACGGATGTGGTATTTTGACAAAAGCTTTTTCTGCATCTATTCAGATGATCATGTGGTTTCTGATAGTTTATTGTTGATATGATAAATTATACTGATGGTTTTCCTAATTTTAAACCATCCTTTCATTCCTGGAATAACTCCTACCTGATCAAAGTGTATTATTCTTGAGATAAGTTGCTGTAGTCTTTTTCCTAGTATTTTATTTATAATTTTGCATCTATATTCATGGGGGAGATTGGTCTATAATTTTCTTTCTCTGTTTTATCTCTTCCTAATTTAGGTATCAGTACCATATTTGTGTCATAAAATGAATTTTGTAGGGCTCCTTCTTCACTAATTTTCCCAAAGAGTTTGTAGAGTATTGGAATCAATTGTTCTTTAAATGTTTCATAGAATTCAATAGTGAATTGTTTTGGCTCTGGAGATTTTTTCCTAGGGAGTTGACTGATGGCTTATTCAATTTCTTTTACTGAGATGGGATTATTTAAGTAATTTACTTCCTCTTCAGTTAATCTGGGCAAATTGTATCTTTGTAAATGTCCATCCATTTCCCTAAGATTGTCAAATTTATATGCATACAATTTTGAAAAATAATTCCTAATTATTGTTTTGATTTCCTCTTCATTTGAGGTAGATTCACCCTTTTCATTTTTGATACTCATAATTTGGTTTTCTTCTTTCTTTTTTTCATATTGACTAAGGATCTATCAATTTTATTGTTTTTTTCATAAAACCAGCTCTTGGTTTTATTTATTAATTCAATAGTTTTCTTAATTTCAATTTATTAATCTCTCCTTTGGTTTTCATTATTTCTAATTAAGTTTTTAATTGCAGATTTTGAATTTGTTGTTTTTCTAGGTCTTCCAATTACATGCTCAATTTGTTGAATTCCCTTTTCTCTAATTTAATCATGTATGCACTCAGGGATATAAAACTTCCCCTAAGACCTGCCTTTAGCATATCCCACAAATTTTGGTGTGTTTTCTCATTATTATCATTCTCTTGAATGAAATTACTGATTGTTTCTATAATTTCTTGTTTGACCCTCTCATTCTTTAGGATTAAATTGTTTAATTTCCAATTAGTTTTTAGTTTGTCTTTCCCTGGTCCTTTATTGCATATAATTTTTATTTCATCATGATGTGAGAAGGGTGTATTTAATATTTCTGCCTTACTGCATATAACTGTGAGAGTTTTACGCCCTAGAACATGGTCAATTTTTGAGTATGTGCCATGAACCACTGAGAAAAAAGTATATTCCTTTTAATTCCTATTCAGTTTTCTACAGAGATCTATCGTACCTATCCTCTCTAAAATCCTGTTCACCTTCTTAACTTCTTTCTTGTTTATTTTGAGGTTGTATTTATAAAGCTCAGAGAGGGGGAGATTAAGGTCTCCCACTAGTATAGTTTTGCTATATATTTCTTCCTCTAATTCCTTTACCTTCTTCTCTAGGAATGTAAATGCTACACCACTTGGTGCATATATGATAAGTAATGATATTGCTACATTCTCGATGGTGCCTTTTAACAGGAAATCCTTTCCTTCCTTATCTCTTTTAATTAGGCCAATTTTTGCTTTTGCTTTATCTGACATAAGTATTGCTACCCCTGCTTTTTTTTTTTACTTTAGCTGAGGAATGATATATTTTACTCCAGCCTTTAACCTTTACCCTGTGTGTATCCCTTTGTTTCAGATGTGTTTCTTGTAAACAGCATATTGTAGGATTATGATTTCTAATCCATTCTGCTATCCATCTCTGTTTCATGGGAGAGTTCATTCCATTCACATTTACAGTTATGATTGTTATCTCTTTCTTTCCCTCCATCTTATTCCCGCCCCTGTTAATGTTTATGCCCACCCCTGAATAGTTTTCCTTTTGACTACCACCTCCCTCAGTATTCCCTTATCAGCCCCCATCCCTTTTCCTCCCCTTTTCCCTTCCTTCTTCCCCCCCTACAAACCACAGCCACCTCCCATTCATAGCCCTTTCCTACTCCTAGTGCCTGTAGGATATTGTTATACTTAATGAAGTATGTTATTTCTTCTTCGCACCAAGAGTGACAGGAACAAATCTTATGCAAAACTCCTCTCCCTCCTCTCTTTCCCTCTAAAATGATACTTTTTGCATTTCTTCTCCATAAAGTCCTATGCTTAACTGGTTGTTATTCCCTCCTTGTACCAGAATTAATGGGGGAAAAGCTCATATGATTCCTGTCTCCCTCTCTTCTTTTCCTCTGCTATACAGTTTTTTATGCTTCTATGTGTGGAATAATTTACTTTTTTCCACTTCATTCAATCCCTTTCTTCCATTGCAGTCCTTTTGTAGCCCTTAATAAAAATTTTTTTAATCGTCATTTTTTGTTTTTTATACTCATACCCTCTACTTGTCTATAACCAGTTTGCTCTTATCAAATAGCAGGTTGTGTATGTGTTTTCCTTGTTTACCTTTCTAAGTCACTGTTGCATCTCATAATTGGAGGATGAATTTTCCATTAAGTTCTGGCTTTTTGAACAAGAAGATCTGGAACTCTGTTATATCATTGAATGACCATCTCTTTGCCTGGAAGAATATGCTCAATATCACTGGGTATGTGATCCTTGGTCGTAAACTGAGCTCTTTTGCCTTCCGGAAAATTGTATTCCACTGCCTCCTATCTTTCAGTGTAGAAGCTGCCAAATCCTGTGCAATCCTCACTGTGGACCCTTGATATTTGAATTGTTTCTTTCTGGCAGCTTGAAGTATTTTCTATTTTATCTGGTAGTTCTGGAGTTTGGTCACAACATTTCAAGGACTTTTCAGTTTGGGATCTCTTTCAGCAGGTGTCTGGTGGATTCTCTCGATTTCTATTTTACCCTCAGGTTCTAGTATCTCAGGGCAGTTTTCCTTACCGAGCTCTTGGAGAATGTTGTCCAGACTCATTTTTTCATCATGATTTTCTGGTATGCCTATGATTCTCAGATTATCTCTCCTGGAACTGTTTTCCAGGTAAGTTATTTTTTCTTTGAGGTATTTTACCTCTTTTTCTAATTTTTTATTCTTGTTGTTTTGTTTGATTAATTCTTGGTTCCTCATAGAGTTATTTGTTTCCATTTGGTTTATTCAACTTTTTAGCAAATCATTTTCCTTGCTTAATTTTTGGAGCTCCTTTTCATATCATACACTTTTCTTTTTAGAGAGATGTTTTCCTCATAATAATATTTTTTGTAATTCTACTATTTTGGTTTTGAGAGAATTATTCATTTTGTCTTCTATCTCTCTCATTCAGTTTTCACAGTTCCTTCTAATCTCATCTAGGAGAGCCTTCTGTGCTTGGGACCCATTACCTGTTGAAGTTTCAGCTGTGGGTGTGGAGCCCACATTGTCTCCCTCTGAGATTGGTTCCTCCCTCTGAGGATAGTAGGACTCCATATTCTTTGTCTTTGTAGTTTGCTTTCTACCCATTTTGAGGCAGGGCCCTAGTCACGCCCTTTCTCTAGGGATCCCAAGCCCTTACAGTAGAGGGTTTTGCCCTGGGGCAAGAGTTACTATGTTTTCAGGGTCAGAGGGAGGGTTTGGAGCAAGTGAGTTTCACTCTGTCATTGTGGTCTTTGGAGGTCCTGATAGGGGCTTTTTTTTTCAAATTTCTGGGCTATGAAATGGTAGCCCCAGTAGTGTTTGCTGTCCAGGACAGGGGCCCCTGTAGTTGCTTCTTACCTTGCTCTTTCCAGCCCCAGCCCTTTGTTGATTGGCCTAGTAGTGGCCCTTGTGGTTGGTGGGAAGACTTGCACTCTGAGTTGATCAGGCCCCTTCAGGCCCTGCCTGTGCCGGCCACACCTTCCAGGCCTGTTTCTGCGTCTCAATATTTCCAACTCTTAACCCTCTTAAATTTGCTTTCCAAAGTTTTGTTTCTTTTGGGGGGAAGGGTAGCAGAGCCAAGATGGAAGAGTAGAAGCACAAACTTGTCATGAGCTCCTTCTCCCACCACTTCCAATACATGTAAAAAAATGACTCTACACAAACTTTACAGCTACACAACTCACAAAGAGACAGAGAAAAAAGAAAATCTCCTGCTGAAGATAGCCTGGCATGCTGAAAGGAAAAGTCTATCACTTTGCTCTGGGAGCCAAGAGTAGTCTCATGTAAGCTGTGATTCTGACCCCTAAGAGCAGCAGCCAAAGCATACTTCAAGGGAGTGAATCACCATCAGCTGTGGCAGTTTCCTGACTTCTCAAACCATACACACCAAAGACAAAGTAAAAGGACAGTGTGGAACTCTGTGGGAAAAGATGGGGATTAAAGGGCATAGCCCAGCCCCTGCCCTGGGGCAAGAAACAGCACACACACAAGGGCTGTGCAGCCCCACTGCATGGCTGCCTCAGGAAATCTTGGCCTGCAGACTGTAGGGGTACCAAGTAACCATTCAGAGAGAAATTGTTCTTACTTTAAACTGCTTGGATCTGGATCACGGTTATGAGTGGTAGTCCTGGCATGTGAGGCCAGTGAGCTAGAGCTTGTGGGGAAAGCTTATAGGGAGAGCACCCTCCTAATACGTCCAGCAGCTGCAAAAACCCTAGTGATTTGGGACAATGCTCTCTCTATTCTGGAAGCAGAATTCTACCATGGCAAAGAGCTCAAAATTCAAGTCATTAGCTAGCAATATGAGAAAGCAGAGAACGCACAAACAGACCATAGAATCATTTTTGGGGGGAAAAATGGATAAAGGCATTGAGCAGGAGGAAGACAACAAAGTCAAAACTCCTTCATCAAAAGGATCCAAGAAAAATATGAAATGATTACAGGCCTTGGAGGAGCTCAAGAAGGATTTTGAAAACCAGGCAAGAGAAGTAGAGGAAAAATTTGGAAGATAAATGAGAATGATGCAAGAAAATCATGAAAAGCCAGTCAACAGCCTGCTAAAGGAAATCCAAAAAACACTGAAGAAAATAGCACCTTAAAAAAATAGACTAACTCAAATGGCAAAAGAGGCCCCAAAAGCCAGTGAGGAGAAGAATGACTTAAAAAGCCAAATTTGCCAGATGGAAAAGGAATTTCAAAAACTCACTGAAGAGAATAACTTCTTCAAAATTAGATTGTAGGAATTGGGAGTTAATGACTTTATGAGAAATCAAGAAGTGATAAAACTGATCTAAACAAATGAAAAAATAGAAGGCAATGAGGAATATCTCATTGGAAAAACCACTGACCTGGAAAATAGATCCATGAGAGATAATATAAAAATTATTGAAATACCTGAAAGCCATGATGAAAAAAAAAAGCCTATACACCATCTTTCAAGAAATTATCAAGCAAAATTGCCCTGATATTCTAGAATCAGAGGGCAAAAGAGAAATTGAAAGAATTCACCAATCCATTCTTTAAAAAGATCCTAAAAAGAAAACTCCTAGGAATAATAGATGCAAATTCCAGAGGTCCCCAGTCAAGGAGAAAATATTACAAGGAGTCAGGAAGAAACAATTTGAGTATTGTGCAAACACAATCAGTTTAGCACAAGGCATGACAGCTTCTACATTAAGGGACTAAAGGGATTGGAATACGATATTCCAAAGGTCACAGGAGCAAGGATTAAAAACAAGAATCACCTACCCAGCAAAACTGAGTATAATGCTACAGGGGAAAATATGGTCATTCAATGAAATGGAGGATTTTCATGCACTCTTAAAAAAACAGAGCTAAACAGAAAATTTGACTTTCAAATAAAAGAAGTAAGACAAGTATGAAAAGGTAAACTGGAAAAAAAAATCATGAGGAACTTACTAGAGTTTAACTATTTACATTACTACATGGAAAAACAATAATTATAACTCATAAGACTTTTCTCAGTATGAGGATAGTTGAAGGTAATATACATATGTGTGTATATTTAAATATACATATATAGTAGGTGTATATATATATATATGTGTGTATAAAAAATATATATGTATGTATAGGAAGATGTATGTGTATATAAATGTATTATGTGAGTGTGGGCATATGTATCTTCCTGTATACATAGAGGGAACAGGATGAGTTGAATATGAAAGTTTAATACATAAAAAATAAAATTAGGTGGTGAGAGAGGAATTAATTGGGAGAAGGAGAAAGGGAGAGATAGAATACGGTAAATTATCTCTTATAAAACAGGCAAGAGAACACTGTTACAAATGCTGGGGGTGGGGGGGTATAGCAGGAAGGTGAAAAGAAATGGGACAACCTGATTCTCATTTAATTTGTCTTAAGGGGGGAATAACATACACACTCAATTGGATATCTTACCCTACAGCAAAATAGCAGATTAGGGAGTAAGAGGGGGGAAGATAGAAGGGAGGGCAGATTGGGGGAGAGGATAGTTAGAAGCAAACATTTTTGAAAAGGGATAGGGTCATAGGAGAAAATATAATAAATGTGGGGCAGGATAGGATGGAGGGATATATAATTATTCTTTCACAATATAAGTATTATGTAAAAGCTTTGGGTTACTACATATGTACAACATATATTGAATTGCTTATCATCCCAGTGGGGGCAGTTGAGGAGGGTAGAAGGTGAAAAAATTTGGAACTCAAAGTTTTAAAAAGAAATGTTAAAAAAAAAAAAAACATTTGTTTTATTTTTTACGTGCAAATTGGAAATAAGATATATAGGTACTGTTGTAGAAATCCATATTGCCCTACTAGAAAGTTCTGGGGGCGATGGGGGGTGATATAAGAGAAAACAGATTGGGGAAAGGGGTAGTCAGTAGACTTGCTATTTTGGGGTGGGGGTCAGGGAAAGATGGGGAGAAAAAATTGTAACTCAAAATCTTGTGGAAATGAATGCTGAAAATTAAATTAATTTTAAAATAATTTTTAAAAACTGAATAAAATACAAAATTTGGGCATGCATCATTCAACAAATGTTTAAAAAAGATGACTACTGGCTCCCATGTTTCTTGACATTTCTCTTTAACTAATCTCCTTACCTATGTTGATGAAAATAAGACCAAAAACAAAAGTATCTTGTCACTACCTCCATCTCAGAATTGAACGTTGTAAAGACTGGTAAATAATTTATCATATGCACATTTAACAGTAGGAAGAAGAGAGACAATGTTGCAGAGAGATAGAAATACTTAGAAAAAGACAGAAAGAGAGACAGAGATTTAGGCTGGATCATCAAAATCTCTAATCTAATCTCTGTCTTTTGCCTCAATGAAGCACAAAGGACATTTACTTCAAATAGAATGGCATGTGAATAACTTTAAATAAGCATAAGTTATTTAATTACTTTTTTTCAAGCACTAAGAGCTTCCCAACCTCTAGTCCCAGGAAGGTAGAGTTATATTCCTGTTAACCATGATGTTTTTCAATAGAACCCTGTCATATAGACATATGGAAAGGAAATACAAATTTGTGACTTCTTCAAGTGAAGCTATAATTTACTGAAGTTGCTTCTCCTTCAATATCTGAAAGTACAAGGATCTGATGGATAAAAGTCAAGGAAAGCCCTCAGCCCTCAACATTTTAATCCATCACCTTCTCCATCTCTCAGTCTTTGCTTCATCCTTTCTTTCTTCTGTTTACTCCCCCTTCCACTGTTAAAAAGAAACTTTTTTTTAATATTTCCAAATTTTCTTCCCATATCCTTTCTTCTCTTCTGAGAGACATCTATCTATACATATATGTACCTCTCCACATCTTTATTTGTATCAATACACCCAAACACACACAAACATAAACATCCAGATAAATATATACACACATGCACACATACAGCTATATAAATCACTATGGCATTAGTGAATATCTTTGCTTTTATTTTCCAGGATTTATTTGGAAAGCTTCTAGTATAGTCAGTTATCAACATTTTGGGGGGTAATGTGCCTAGAAAATGGTGTGAAAGGGGCAGCTAGGTGGTGTAGGGAATAGAGCACTGGCCCTGGATTTGGAAATAGATTTGGATCCAGCCTCAGACACTTAACACCCAAACCCCCACACACCCAACCCCCCCCCAAACACACAAACACACACAAAACTAGCTGTGTGACCTTGGACAAGTCACTTACCCCCAATTGCCCTCCAAAAAGAAAAAGAAAAGAAAAGAAAATGGAGTGAAAGTTTAAAAAAAATCCTGAATGACAATACATCGAACCTATAGATAGGGAGTTAGGCTCATGCAGACAATAACCACAAAATAATCTTTTTTTTCCTACAGATTGCTGAAAATACATTTTTCTTCATACAGATTTTTAAGCAAAATATTAATTCTTATAATTGCATTTTCCTAACACAGTAAACATGAACTAATCCATAAAGTACAGAGGAAAGGCAAGGCAAAACCAGACAGAAGTGGGAGGGAGAAGAATGTCAGAAGAACCCTGAGTTAAAAGAAGGGAAAGGGCCAACCTCCATTTCAGTTCTGTGGCGCATTGTGCTTATTCCTTGGAATAGGTTTCAGCTTTCTTGTCCAGAATTCCCATTGCTGGGGGCAGAAGGGAGGTGCTGAGCTACACACTCTGGAGCTTGGAAACGAGGGAGGAAGGACTCTTGCTGAGGGAAGGGTTGACTACCATCTCATTTACTCACAAACTTAGCTGATTTTTCTTCCCCACCCCCACATCACACACTTGAGAGGTTATTTTTAACGTTTTCTAGAGTAGATACACCAACATTTTTTCCAATTTATTTATTTTTAGTTTTCAACATTCATTTCCACAAGATTTTGAGTTACAACTTTTTCTCCCCATCTCTCCCCTACCCCCACCTTAAAATAGCGAGCCTACTGAATAACCATTCGCCCAATCTATTCTCTCTTATATCCTGCCCCATACCCCCCTAACTTTCTAGTAGGATATGATGGATTTCTATACCCCAGTGCCTGTATATCTTATTTCCCAGTTGCATGTAACATGCATTAACATTTGTGCTTTTTTTAAAATTTTGAGTAAAGAGTCTTTCCCTTCTTCCTTCCTTACCCACCCCCACTGGGAAGACAAGCAATGGAACATAGGTTGTACATGTGTAGTTATGCAAAATATTTCCATAGTAGTTATATTGTGAAACACTAACTATATTTCCCTCCATCCTATTCCACCTCCTCCAACTTATTCTATTTCCTTTTTTTGACTCTGTCCCTTTTAAAAAGTGTTGGCTGCTAACTACCTTATCCCCCAAACTGACCTCCCTTCTATCACCCCCCTCTTATCCTTTTCCCCCCGATTTTCTGTAGGATAAGATACCTAATTGAGTTTGTATGTTATTCCCTCCTTAAGTCAAATTCAATGAGAGTAAGGTTGACCCATTCCCTTTCAACTTCCTGCTAGTCCCCTCCATTCTAATAGTGTTCTCTTGCCTCTTGTATATGACACAATTTACCATAATCTATCTCTCCCTTTCTCCTTCTCCCAATATATTCCTCTCTCACCTCTTAATTTTATTTTTAGGTACCATCCCTTCATATTCAATCCATCCCATGTCCTTTGTCTATGAATTCATGTACACACATATGCACACTTGCACCCTCATATACATATATATGTATGTGTGTTTGTGTATTCCCTTTAACTATGCTCATATTAAGAAAAGTCTCATCATTTACAATTACTGTTATTCCATGTAGGAATATAAATAGTTCAACCTTAACAAGTTTCTTATGAATTATTTTCCCTGTTTACCTTCTCATGCTTCTCTTGCTTCTTGTATTTGAAATTCAAATTTTCTATTCAGGTCTGTTTTTTAATCAACAATACTTGAGAGTCCTCTATTTCATTGAATGACCATATTTTCCCCTGAACCATTATATTCAGTTTTGCTGGGTAGGTTATTCTTGGTTTTAAGCCTAGCTCCTTTGACCTCTGGACTATCATATTCCAACCTTTTGATCCCTTAATGTAGAAGCTGCTAGATCTTGTTTTATCCTGATTGTTTTTCCACTGTAGTAAAATTGTTCCTTCCTGGCTGCTTGTAATATTTTCTCCTTGACATGCCAACTCTGGGATCTGGCTACGATATTCGTAGAAGTTTTCTTTTGGGGATCTTTTTCAAGAGGGGATCAGTGAATTCTTTCAATTGTTATTTTCTCTATTGTTCTAGAATATCAGGGATATTTTTATTGAGAATTTTTTGAAGGGTGATTTCTAGGTTCTTTTTTCGATGATGGCTTTCAGCTAGTCCAATAATTTTTAAATAATGTCTCCTGAATCTATCTTCTAGAGCAATGGTTTTTCCAATGAGATATTTCACATTGCCTTCTATTGTTTTTTTTTTCCTTTTTTAATCTATTTTATAGTATCTTGATTTCTCTTAATGTCATTAACTTCCAATTGCTCCAATCTTATTTTGAAGGAGTTATTCTATTGAGTGAGTTTTTTAAATTCCTTTTCCATCTGGCAAATTTGGCTTTGTAACGCATTCTTCTCCTCACTGGTTTTTTTTGGGGGGGTCTCTTTTGCCATTTGAGTTAGTCTATTTTTTTTAAGTTTTCATTTTCTTCAGTGTATTTTTGGGTTTCCTTTAGTGACTGTTGACTGGCTTTTCATTATTTTCTTGCATCATTCTCATTTTTCTCCCCATTTTTTTTTCTACTTCTCTTATGTGACTTTAAAAATTCTTCTTGAGTTTCTCCATGGCCTATAACCAGTTAATATTTTTCTTGGATGTTTTTTATGCAGTACTTCTGACTTTGCTGTCTTCCTCCTGCTCCATGCCTTGATCATTTTTGTCCCCAAAAAAGGAATCTATGGTTTGATTACATTTCCTGGGATTGCTCATCTTGCCAGTCAATTACTTGTGTTTGAGTGCTTTGCTACATTAGAATTCTGCTTCCAGAATGGAGAGATCATCATCCCAAATACCTGAGTTTTTTGTAGCTGTTGGAGCTATTAGTTGTGTTTATTGTAGTTTCTCCACAGACACCACAACCTTGGCTCACTGGTCACACACCCTAAGATGATCACCCAAGTCCACGATCCAGATCCAAGCAGGTTAAAGCTAGAGCAATTACCCTCTTAATGGTCACTTGATCCCCCTTCAATCTGAAAGACAGTACCTCTTCTGAGGCAGCCAGAACATGGCAGGTGCACTGCTGCCATGCCTCTGCCACCTATAACCCTAGGGGAAGGCACCAGACCACTCTCCCTGTTCCCAGAAAGAGTTCCACACTGACATTATACTTTCTTTTTGGTATTTATTGATAATTATGGAAACTACCACAGACACTGGTAATTCTCTCTCCTGAAGTCTGTTTCAGGACCACCACTGGTTAGGGCTGCCCCGGGGCCAGGAACAACACAACTCACATCAGGTTGTGCTCAGCTCCCAGCCTGGTGAGATAGATCTTTCCTGTTTGACTGCTGGGCTTCTTTCAGTGGGAGCTTTGTCTTTGTCTCTTTGTGGGTTGTATAGCTCTAAAGTTTGACTAGAGTCATTTTTTTACATGTATTGAAAGTGATTGGAGGGGAGCTGTCACCAAGTTTGTGCTTCTACTTTGCCATCTTGACTCTGCCCCCATCCAAAAGGATTAATATTTTTTTCTCTTTGTCAAAGAATTACCTTAATTCCTCTTCTGCTCACACTGGTGTTGGTTGAGATTTTTTCAGTACTTGGTTCACCCAGGTACTTCTAAAAATTCTAGCTCTTTCTTCGTTTAATGGCATATCTGCACCCACATTAGATTCCCTTTTTAGAAGGTGGCATGTTTTCCTAAATCGGTCATGAGTTCATGTGACTGTACAGTCTAGGGAAACATAATTTGTGTTTTAGCCTCTGATCTAATTTAGAAGAAATTATTCTCTTCAGGGAGTTTTTGAAATTTTCTTTCCATCTGGTATATTTGGCTTTTTAAAGCATTCTTCTCATCATTGGCTTTTTGGACCTCTTCTGCCATTTGAAATAGTCTACTTTTTAAGGTGTTATTTTCTTCAGAATTTTTTGGGTCACCTTTAGCAGCCTGTTGACTTGCTTTTCATGATTTTCTTGCATCGTTCTCATTTCTCTTCACAATTTTTCCTCCACTTCCCTTACTTGATTTTCAAAATACTTCTTGAGCTCCTCCATGGCCTGCATCCAAATCATATTTTTCTTGGAACCTTTTGATGCAGGAGTTCTGACTTCATTGTGCTCCTCCAGTTCCATATTTTGATTCTTTTTGTCCTCAGAAAAAGGATTGGATGGTCTGATTGTGCTTCTTCTTCTTGCCAATTACTTGATTTTTTGAGCTCTTTGCCATGGTAGAGCTCTGCTTGGAGAATGGAGAAAGCTTTGCTTCAAATTGATGGGGTTTTCACAGCTGCCAGAGCTACTAGTTGGGCACCCTCTCTACAGCCTCCACAAGCTTGGGCTCACTGTCCAAAAACCCCAGAACCACCACACAGGACTGCTATCGAGATCCAGGCAAGTCAAAGCAAGAGTAATTACCCTATGAGTGGTTGCTTGGTTCCCCTACAATCTGCAGGCCAGGAGCTGTGAAAGTAGCCATGCTCTGCCTACACCTTTTCTTGCCATAGGGGCAGGGGCTGGACCTTGCTGTTCCTTCACAGAGTTCCTGCCTGACATTTTATTTTCTCTTTGGCATTTATGGTTTGAGAAGTTGAGAAACCAACACAGCTGCTGGTGATTTACTCTCCTGAAGTCTGCTCTGGACAGTCTGGGTGCTGGTCAGGGTCTCCGTGGGACTGGAACTGCAGCTCACTGGGGACTTCATTCAGCTCTTTTCTGTCAGCCTGCCAAGCTTCCTTCAGTGGGAGATTTGTTTTTTTCTGTCTCTTTGTTGTTTTTGTAGCTTTAAAATTTCTTTAGTCATTTTTTACATGTATTGGTGATGGTTGAAGCTGGAGCCCATGCCAAGTTTTTCCTTTTACTTAGCCATCATGGCTCGATGCCCCCCCCCCACTAGCATTTTTTTTATTAATACTTTCCTCCTTTTTCCAGTTATAATGAATCATTGACTCTTCAACAGCAAAGTCATGGTTTACAGGGACAATAGACATTCCTGCACAAAATCCATCAAAGACCTTTATTTTCTTACTGAGCCACAACACTGACTTTGCAAACTTGGAATTTGGGGTCCAAATTTCTGACACTATGCTTTGTGGGAATAATTGCAACAAATAATTTGAATTTTAAGGGCAAATATCAAAATTTTAAAATGAAGAGATTTTTACAGTGGTAGGGTGAATAAGTTCATTGAAGGTCAATGTAGTATACAAATTTCTCCACAAACTTATGAGAATCATGTGTCTATTTTTTTTTCTCTACTGCTCATACCTGCAAATATGTTGGGAAGCCAATGTGAAAGTGAAAATGAGGTTACTTAACAAAACCACAGCAAAGCTTGAAGTTGGGAAAGGAAGATTGACTGCATATCGCATTGCATGTATTATTTGCTTTTGATATTATATAGATGATTTTTATGGTATTAAAAAAAGTCACTCTGTACCAATGTAGGGATGTTATTTGTTTGTTTTTGTTTGTTTTAGTTATATCATAAATGAGTAGTATAATTTAGGCAACAACTTTTCTTCATCTATTTAGAAAATCAGATGACTTGGGACACTTCTGTTTGTACAGTGATTAATTTTATTGATTTTTAAAATTAATGTTGATTCCTTTGGTTAAATCCAAATTAATCCCAATTAATGATTCCTTGAACAATTCGCAGTTTGAGATGTTTTATTAAATCATTTTATTTGATATTCATGATGTTGGTCTATACTTATTCATGTTGCCTTTTTTTCTTCTCTGGTTTAGCTAGTAGTATTAAAAAGTCAACTGGTAGAGAACTTTCTTTGTTAATTTTTGGAAACAATTTCTAAATTATTTGTAACAATCTTGCTAGAAAGTCTGATAGAACTTTCCTATGACTCCAATGAGAGCAGGGATTTTATTTTTTGCCTTCATCCCCCCACAAAAAAAAAAATAGAAAATTTGCTGGCATCTATTTTACAGTTTGATTTACTTTGTTTTACATTTATTATGAATAAATTCTTTTAAATCACTACTTGAATTTTTAGGTTAGATATTTTATAATTTTGAATGTGTTCCTCTATTTCTTTTTTGTTATAAGTTTTGTTACTGGATAACAATTCTGGGAGTATTCTGATAATTATTTTATTTCTTCTGGTTTTGCTGTGATTTCACCTTCTTCATTTGAATATTTTTTGTTTTACTTTCTTCACTTTTTACTCTTGTCACTTAAAGGAGTACTAATTTTGTTACTCTTTACAAAGAATAAATATATTTCCCTTTATAATTTCCATAGGTTTTGCTTTGTTTTCAGTTTATCTGTTCCTTATTTACTTTAAAATATCGATTATTTTTTGCTTATTTTTCTTTTCTTCATTTATTAATTTTCTAGTTTTTAAATGTATATTTAGTTAATCCTTTCCTTTCATAGTTTGTAAATGTATGTATTTTAAGATTTATTTTATCCCCTTGTGAACTAATTTAAATGATGCTCCAAATTTTGCTATGGAGTTTCATCATTTTTCTTTCACCTTATTGCCATTTATGGGATTTGTTATTTGACCCACTCATTATTTAGGATTTCGTTGCTAAATCTACATTGGGTTTCTGTCTTTCGGTTATGTTACTTTTACTAGTGTACACAAAAATATTTAGAGCAGCATGTTTTGTGGTAACAAAGAACTAGAAATGAAGCAGATTTCAAGTATTTAGGGAATGGATAAATAAAATGTAGGAGATAAATATAGCATAATACCATAGTATTATAATAAGAAATATGATAGTTTAGGGAAACATTAAAAGATTTACTAGAACTGATGCAAAATATGATGAAAAATGTCAGACAAGCTATATGCACAATTAATATAGTGGCATGATGGAAAGTAAAATTTAAAATGGAAATTAGTATTGCAAAATTATAAAGAAAACCTTTGCTCCACAAGAGATCTTTTATTGTTATCTCAGGGTGGAAGGAATGAGGAAAGGAGAGGGAGGGGAGGAAAGGAGGGAGAGAATTTGTAACTTGGATTTTTTTTTAATGTTAAAACTGTTATTATATGTAATAGGGAAAATAAAATTGCATTTAATAAAATAAATAACTACAAAGTGAAAAGAAAAAAAATACTAATTCCCCTTAACTACTTTGCAGATGTTAGAGGAAGATTGCTTATGATAACAGATTTTTCATTTATATTATTCAATTTTCATTTTTTTTTTTTGTTATGAGGAACAACTCTCTGAAAAGCATGTCACAGGACCCAGGGGGAAATCTATGTTGTATAAAAATAAAAGGTATAATTAAAAGACTATTTTACATTAAAATATTGCTAATCTAATTAATCTTGTTCATTTTCTCCTCCCAAAAGAATGGACATAGACATTATTTCTTGGCTTCAAATGTAAATAAACATTAAGACATTAATTATATATGGAAATGAACCCAGAAGAATGTGTGTATCATTTATTAATTAATTTTTTCGGCCTTAATTTATTGTCTGCTGATCTGTTTCAGAAATAATCATGTACTCCATATCAGATTTTACATTTTTTTAAATGTGTTGGATAAAGAGTGACATAGGGTAAAAAGGACAGAAGTCAAGAAACAAACATCTTATGCAATAACACAGCCATCTCTCATTTCTCTTGTTAAAATCTGCCCCAAATATAGGAATCAACAAAGTAAGTGTTTTGGAATTCCTTGTTATATCTATGCTTTGAAAATGACAAAAAATAGGCCAGCATATAGTGCTATTGTTATTGGAATAGCATATAGAGATAATAAACGCTGTATGTGTGTATGTATGTGTATAATCATCTTAAGAACTGATAATCTTCAATATGTTCATCAATAATAAACTGAAAATTCCTCCCATATTACTTTCACTCAATTAAGATCCCTAGCATTTTAAAATCCTATCTCTCCCCCCTCTGCCCCACCCATATTCCAGTCACCCTTCATCTTTTCCAAGCAGTTGCCTATTTAAGGCTTCTTCTATGTTGATAACAAGAACTCTTTCACCTCTTCTTCATTAAAGATATTCAGATCCACTGGATCCTTCTTTCTGTTTTGAAATACTCTTCAATGAAGACTCTCATATTCAATAGCAAGGTAATCAATACAATGGCAAAATATTTGGAAAGTTTTTAACAATTCATTTCTTGCCTTTAAGCATTTCCTCTTGAGGGAAAGCAAGTTCGATTTTGTTTTTGAACAATTTCAAAGGGAATAAATCAGAATGGCTGAGGTGGTCTCAAGGTTCACTCCCATATCTATAGCAAAAAATCATTCTACTTCATGAAGAATAAAGAATGACTTTATCCTAGTGAGAAGCATTTATTAAACACTTAAAACTACCAAGTTCTATGCTAAATAAATCTTGATAAAAAACAAACGAAAAAGTAAAAACAATCTCTACCCTCAAGTACCTTACATACAAGTACAGAAGACAACAAAAGCATAAATTGGTTCATTCAAAATAAGAAACAGAGATAGGGTAGCCTTAGAAAATGGAGACCCTAAAAATTTAGGGACCAGTAAGGATTCCTGGATCTATTCCTAAAGTCAGAACTACACACTGAAAGCCTTTAATATTTAACAAGGAAGATCCTAAAAGCTATAGAAAATGAATGAGATGTAAAAAAGGTTGAAAAATATCTCCAAGTGAAGCTAACATATTTATGTAAACATATGCCTGCACTCATGTGTATCTGTAAATGTACATGTGTATTAGCGTATGTGTATGAATACATATCACATGCAATGTTATAATGGCATGTATTATTATATTGGCATAGTTTATTTATATGTTATATATGTGTGTATACATATGTATGTGTATATGCTCATGGGTGTTGGGGTGTGTGTGTGTGTGTATAAATAAAATATCAGCACGCAGGCAGGAATTAATTTTGACCAAGATCAGAAGTTAATGACAGATGAGGTTAATACTGTTAGTAGCTAGAATAAATTCTTTATTTCAATATTGACTATGAAATTTGAAGGTCACATGACAGACTGCAATAGATTTTCCAGGGGATGAAGGAAAATAATGTTTTTTAAGAAAAGTCATAAAATTTAGAAATTAAAAGACCATATTCAGATGAATTACACATTGGAATGTTCCTAAAAGCCTAAAGGGAAATAAGAAAAACCAACTGAATATTCCTTATAAAATACAATCTCTAAGAAAAATATCAAAGGAAAATCACACCCAGCTTTGTTTTGTTTTGTTTTTCCAGTATTGTACTTAAAGATGACTAAATCCAAATTATACTTTATGGAGTTGCAAATTCTTTTTCAGGGAAAGGGAGAATGAATTGTTTAGAATAAAAGGTAAAATATTATGACAATAAGCTTACTGGATAAGGAAAGTATACATTCATAATACATGAAAGAAATAAATTTTAAAAGCTACATATATCTTATGGTTGTTTTTGCAGCAGGCTTGTAACATCTCATTTTGTAGAAATAATTTTATAGGATGGGCCAAAAAGCAAGCTTGCATTTATTTACACCCATATATGTACATACTTTCTCTAGACACAAAGCTTTTGCTTGGGCAACATACAATTTTGCACGGCCTGGGCAGAAGAAAACAAGTTTGGTGGCTGGAGGCCAAACATCTCTTACAGTAACACAGCTGGATATACTTTTGGTGTATATCAAATACCTTATTTGAGGAATGCCCATTGGAATTAGGTCAATTCTTATTTCTACTTCTGACTTTAGCTCATTGTGGTGCTGGCTGTCTTGGTATAAATCCTGGGAGATATGACAATTGTTCACACATCACAGAGAAGTAATGTCTTAGGCCTTCTTAACCTAGATAGGATCTATAAGATATAAGAGGGGGAAAATGGACAAGGGATGATTCTAGATAAATGCCCATGCCCAGAAAAAAATATATATAACAGGGGAAAATCCATCATGTAATTTAATTGATTTGCACATACCTTGAAAAGAATAGGGCACTGGTAATAAGTACCTTGACTTTGAAAACAATAAATCCTGTCATACAAACCTAATCTCCTTCTGTGGTGTAGTAGTATGCCATAGGATGAGGGAAAAGGTATTGATGTATTTTTTTTAATTTTGTCCTATTTGACTTACCAGTAAACTGAGAAGATGGATTCTATACCATACAATTATTGGGTGATATGTCACTGGCTAGAAGATCTATCCATACAGTATAAATGGATATAGTCAATTCACATATTTCTATCTAAATGAATTCTATCAGACATCTATTTTAATTGTGTCTGAGACAGAAAAAAGAGAAATATTTATTGAATGAAAAAATTCCATGCAGTTACTGGTGTAATAGCTTTGATGAATTTCTTTAAGCAGTTCACAACAGGAGAAATAATACAAAAGGAGCGTATAGTCATAATTTGTTCTGCAAATGGCCATTGTTTCCTTTTCTGTCATGCCTATAAGACAGCATTTGTGTAAAATGTAAAGGATAGTGAAGTTAGATAGTTATGGTGATTGGGTATATTTTTCTTAATGTTCTTTTTATAGTTTTTTTAATTGCATGATTAATTTATTGACTTATTCTATCTCTCTTTTATTGATGTAAGCATTTTGAGATATAAATTTTACCCTAAGTACTTCTTTAACTGCATCCCATAAATTTTTCTATGTTGTTTCATTGTTATCAATCTTTTTAATGAAATTCTTTTATTTTTTTCTATGATTTGTTCTTTGAACTATCTATTTTTTAGGATTTACTTTATTTGGTTTCCCATTATTTTTTAATTTATGTTTTCACATCCCTTTACTGAGTTGATTTTTTGCATAGCTTTTTTGTCTATTTGCTCCTGCAACTCACTTAACTTTTCCTTTAAGAATTTTGATTTGGATCTAAGACAATTTCAAAAGGCTCTTGATGGAAAACATTACCCACATTCAGAAAAAAACCTATGGAGTTGGAATGTAGATTGAGGCTTACTATTGTTCCTTTTTCTGCTTTTTCTTTCTTATGGTTTTTCCCTCTGGTTTTAATTCTTCTTTATAATATGATTAATGTGAAAATCAGTTTAATATGATAATAAATATCATATTATATATGATATATGACTATATCAGATTTCTTGTTGCCTTGAAATGGAGAAAGGAAAGAAGAGGGAGAAAATTTGATTCTCAAAATCTCATGAAAGTAAATTTTGAAAACTAAGTAAAATCAGTATATAGATGGAAATATAGATAGATTTTTTTTAATAAAAGAATTTTGATTTGGCCAGCTTCAGGAGTGGAACCAAGATGCTAGAGGAAGTAGGAACTTAGATGAGCTCTCCCAATATCCCCCTGCTAACAAATTTAAAATAATACCTCAAAATAAATGCTAGACTGGCAGAGAAAAAAAAGGTCAGAATGAGACATTATTCCAATCCAAGAAAACATAAAAGTTTGAAAAAGAAATTTGTGGGAGCAGAGACAAGATGGTGCAGTAAATGTAGGAACTTGTCTGAGCTTCCCCCAAACCCCCTTCCAAATACATTTAAAAAATAACTCTGAACAAATCTAGAGAAGCAGAACCCACACAAAAAAAGAGTGAAACAAATTTCCAGCCCAAGAAAACCTGGAATATCTATAGGAAAGGTCTTTTGCATCAGGTTCAGAGAGGACTACAGTTCAGTAAAGGCTATAGTAGACATGGTACCAGCAAAGCCACAGCATGGCTTGGGGGACTGAATTATTGGCAGCAGAGTTTCCAGATTTCTCAGCCCAAAGATGCCAAAGACAACTTAGAAGGTCAGGAGAAGGGGTAAGTTTGTCTTGGGGGAAAGAGTAGCATAGTCCAGCACAGGCCACACCACTGATCTGGTCCCAGCAAAACAGGAGCAAGCCTGGGGAGTGACTGAATCAGCATAAGTAGTGGCAATAGCAGCAACAAAGAATGCTTCTGGAACTCTCAGATGAAACTCAGAGAAAACTCCTAGGAATATTATAGCCAAATTCCAGAGTTCCCAGGTCAAGTAGAAAATATTACAAGCTATCAGGAAGGAACAATTAGAGTATTGTGGAAACACAATCAGGAATACACAAGACCTAGAAGCTTCTATATTATGGGATCTAAGGACTTGGAATATGATATTTGGGATGTCAAAGGAGCTAAGATTAAAACCAAGAATCACCTATCAAGCAAAACTGAATATAATGCTTCAGGGGAAAATATCGTCATTCAATGAAATAGAGGACTCTCAGGCATTCTTGATGAAAAAAAAACAGAGCTGAACAGAAAATTGAGTTTCAAATACAGGAAGCAAGAGAAGCATGAGAAAATAAACAGGAAAAAGAAATCATAATGAATTTATTGAAGTTGAACTATTTGCTTTCCTACATGGAAAAATGATCATTGTAACTCATGAGGCTTTTCTCAGTATGAGGATAGCTGAAGGAAATATGTGTGTATGTATATAAACATATATATGTATACATGCATACATGTATGTATAGAAGGGTGTGCATTGTATAAATATGTTTGTGTATGTGTTCACATGTGTATGTGTGTATATATATATATATGGATATATAGAGAGAGAGATCACAGGAAGAGTTGAATAAGAAGGGAAGATATCTAAAAAATAAAATTAATAGATAAGGAGAAATATAATGGCAGAAGGAGAAAGGGAGAGATAGAATAGTGTAAATTATTGCATATAAAAGATGCAAGAGGAAATTGTTACAATGGAGGGGAACAGCAGGAAGGTGAAAATGTCACCCTCACTCTCACTGAATTTGTCTTAAGGAGGGAATGACATATACACTCAACTAGGGATATTCCCCTGCAGGAAAACATGGTGGAAGGTGATCAGAGAGGAGATCATAGAAGAGAGGGCAGATTGGGGGAGAGGGTAGCATAATGGTAATTTAAATTTGAATTTGAAGACCCTTTTTTGTATTGGCAAGTAAGCAGGGCACTTAGTAAATAATCAAATCCCTGAGGAAGAAAGAGAAGGTATGAACCCCTGTTCCTGATGTGACAGGAAGGGGTTGAAACAGGAAGTAGCTAATGCTGTATGTATGTAAGGAAAAGCTCCATAGAGGAAGAGTCATAATTTCTTGGGATCAAAATCTGGTGGCAGAGCAGCAACAGAAGAGAAATGAAAATTGAGAACTGAATCAGAATTTGCTGAGAAGTTATGGTGGTGGAGCTTCTTCTGAAGAGAAGCCTAGAAGGCTGAAGAGGAGCTCAGGAGCACAGGACACCCCCCCACCAAGGTGATTCTGATTTTTTGAACAAACTGAAGAGGACTGAGGAAGCATGACCAGGATGCTAAAACTTTGTCTGTTTGTGCTTTGGTTGAGCCTTGAATTCCCAGGAACAGAAATTGTGAAGTATTTGAGATGGATTGGACCCTGTGAACTTCAGTATGGAGCAGTTCTTACACAGAGAGCTGGACAAAGAATTGGGAGCTGTCTGCCTTTGCATCCAGGTGACTGTTTGGTGGATTCAAGTAGGAGTCACCTGCCTCAGGTCAAGATGAAAAGACCTCTCAATGGGTACTGAGTAGTGGTGAAATTGTAGTTTACTAGTGACCAAGAGGTGGAGGGTCTGCATATTTTTTTTAATGATTGCACTTAGTGATTAATGATACTTAGTAATTGATTGCTGAATAAGTGACTGATTGAGTTAACTTAGTGTGCCCCATGAGGTTCCCCTCTGGGATTCAGACTCTGAATATTGTATTTTGAGATAATTGTTCTTTGTTCAAAACTTTGTAGCCACTATGGTGGAAAGATTGTGACCATTTTAATGATAAGCTGTTGTGAATACTATGATTTTCTGTAATAAGTTGTAATGTAGTTAATGCTATACCTTGATTTTCTGTGAATGTTTTGTTTGATTTGTTATAGAATACAGTGTACACTATACTGTGTAATCTGAACCTTAAAAGCTGTTCACAGAAGCATACTTCTGGAAAGCTGCTCATGCATGGTGTTACAGGTAGTTAAAAGCAAGCACTTTTGAAAAGGGACATGATCAAAGTAAAAAATAGAATAAGTGGGGGGAGGGATAGGATGGAGGGAAATATAGTTAGTCTTTCACAATATAACCACTATTGAAATGTTTTGTGTAACCACACATGTATAACCTATATTGAATTTCTTGTGTTCCCAGTGGGAGTGGTTGAAGAGGTAAGAAGGGAAAGAATCTGGAAATCAATGTTCTAAAAAAGAATGTTTAAAAAAATTGTTTTTTTTACATGCAACTGGGAAATAAAATGTACAGGCACTGGGGTATAGAAATATATCTTGCCTTACTAGAAAGTAGGGTGGGGGAAGCTGGGGAAGAATATAAGAGAGAGCAAATTGAGGGGAGGGGTATTCAGTAAGTTCATCATTTTGGGATGGGGTTAGTAGAAAGACAGGGAGAAAATTTGTAACTCAAAATCTTGTGGAAACATATGTCATTTACCTAGTTCAAGGGAAAAAAGGCCAGCACCCTGAACTCCAGAGAATACAATCAAGTTATAAGCAGGAAAACAAATACAGAGAAACATCAGCAGACAGGCTTCCAACTTTCTCATCATTACATCCATACCTAGTCAGTTACCAAAGAAGGAATCACTAACATCTGGGTTTTCAACATCTGGGGGGCTCAATGGCTGCCTAAGGTCTCTTCTGGTCAAATCACATGACTCTTCTCAAAGTGAGCCCAAAACAAAAACTCACCTCATGATATATAAAGATTTCTCCTGTCTCAGAGAATGTCACAACCCTCTTGACCCACTGCCCAATCACAAAGTATAAAGGTGTGGGCATTCTTAAAAAACAAGCCTCCTGCCACAGGCTCCAGGTGACCACATTCAGCCTTTTTGGGGGCAAAATATATTTTCACATCAAGGTAGGTTCTCAGAGTCACATAAGCCTATCAAAGAGGGTCAGGGAAGATCTTAAATTCCCATTCCCGTAACAGCAAGGAATATCTTTTTCAGTGGAAGGAAAATAGGAGCAAGGAAATACTATCTATCTATCTATCTATCTATCTATCTATCTAGCTATCTATCTATCTATCTATCTGTATGTGTATATGTGCATGTGCATATGCATATGTATATGTATAAAGTAATTGGAAAATAAATAACCTGATCATAAATAATAAATGGATCAAAGACTAAATGATAGGAACAATCATTTGGTTAAAGTTAATGAAAACAATTGGACAGCATTTCAAAATTTATGGGATGCAGCCAATGCATTATTTATTGCAGAAATTATATCTCTAAAGATTTACACCAATAAAAGAGGGAAAGAGCATATCAATTAATAGCACATACAACTTAAAAAAAACAAGTAAACCTAGAAACAGAACAAACTTAAAATCTCTAATTAAGCACAAAACTGAAAATCCAGAAAAATAAAGTAGATATTAATAAAATTAAAAGTTAAAAACCAATAACATTGAATTATTAAATAAAATTAACAATTGGTTGTATGAAAATAAAATAACAGATAAATCATTCATGAATCCATTAAAAATTACTATTATCAAAATGAAGAAGATGAATGCACCACCAATCATGATTAGTTAATTAAATTATTAGGCAGTATTTTGGCCAATTATATGCCAGTAAAACAGACAATCTAAGTAAAATGAATGAATATTTATAAAAAAAAAATCAACAACACGCCACAGAAGAGAAAATAGAATACTTAAATAACCTCATCTTAGAAAAAAGAAATTAACAAGCCATAAATTACCTTGCCTAAGAAAAATTTCCCATAACAAGAGAATTTCCAAGTGAATTCCACCAAACAACTAAAAAATCATACTCCCGATATTATGTAAACATTAATTTATATAGGTAAAGAAGTTTGATCAAGTTTATTGTATGACTCAAATATGTGTTTGATACTTAATCTGTAAAGGAGAAAGGAAAATGGTTGGAGTGTTGCCAATGCTTTAACTTAAATTGGTTCAAAGAGGGAAATGTATTGCTATCTATAAATATATAAACATACATACATGTGTGTGTATATATATGCATATATATACACACATTTAATATGGTATAATATGATTATATGCATTATATTTAATACATAATATTGTATATTATATCACAACATATTTTGGTGGAATGTGTTTGTGTGTGTGTCTGTCTTTGTATATTTTCAATTGGTAATAGAAATAGATACTTATCCTATCTATTATGGGAGGAAGTGATGAAGTGAATAAGAGAAATGAGAGGGTGATAAAAGAGAAGGCAAATAAAAGAAGGCAGCTGTTTGAAGATCAATTTATTTTATTTTTACTTTTTAAATTAATGATAATTTTAGGTTTCAATATTCACTTCATTAGCTTTTGAGTTTTAAATTTTCTCTGCCCCCCCAAGACTGCATACAATTTGTTATAGGTTCTACAATCACATTCTTATTAAACATGTTTACATTAGTCTTGTTGTAAAAAAGAATTAGAACAGATGGGAGAAAACATGACAAATAAGAAAAAACAGTATAAAACAACAAAAAAGAGAGCAAATAGTATGCTTTCATCTGTATTAAGAGCCCATAGTTCTTTTTCAGCAAGTAGATAGCATTTTCCATTTTGAGTTTTAATGTTGTATTAGATACTTGCATTGCTGAGAAGTGCTAAGTCTATCAGAGTTAGTCACCACACAATGTGTCTTTGATGGTGTACAATGTTCTGGGAGTAATTGCTATTTGGGCTAGGGTATAGGGGATACTGAGAAAGGATTTATGCTCAAATAACAACTTTAGTTGAATTTTTAAGGAATCTAAGATATCCCAGAGACAGAAGTAAAAATAGGGAACATTGATGGAATGGAGGACAGCCAATAAAAAGACATATATCCCTCGATGGATTGTTGTATGTGAAGAATAACAAAAAGAGAGGTATTGTTAGATCTTAAAATATGTGAAGGAGAGTTGAATACCAAAAATTGAAAAAGTAGGAAGCGGCCAGGTTGGAAATTAGTTTCAGAATTGAACAGAGGAATTCATATTTGATCTTAGTAGTGATAGGAAATTATAGGAGATTATAAAGTTCAAAGGAGACATTGTTATAGAGGTCTATGGAGGCAGGCACGTGATTAAACTTTTCAAGTCCCTCCATTGAAGTATACCTACATAGAATATATGTCCTGTGGGGCCCACCTCACAGCAAGTAGATCAGGCAAAATTATGGGCTGGAGAGTTCACACAAGGGGTAATAGATGGTATGTTAAGGTGAGTTTGGTCCAAGAACCTTTTCCATAGCACTGAATAAGGCTCTGATGCCAAGTCAGAGGCTAGAAAGTGGGTGCCTTAGACGCACAACTGACCTTCCTCATGAAGGTCCCATAGAAATGAAACTGAAAGACAGGCAGTTAGATGTACCAATGATTTAAAGTTCTCTGAGATTGGTAAATGGAACCCTTTGGCATCTATCTTTGTGCTGATGGTGTTTAACATTTTTATGAATGATTATAATCTGTCCTAGAGAAATAATTAGCAAAATTTAACAAAAACAAAAGTCTCAAGATAATAGTTTATAAAAGGGTCTTTATAGTCCAGAACACAGGAAAAACCTAATATAATGTTATTGGGGTTCAAAATCCTTGGGTTAAAAAAATCAACTCTATGCAGGAAGATTAGAGAAATGTATTTCAGACACTACTTCTTAGGATAAAAGTACTTGTGTAGTCTGGGTTATTGAAACTTGATTGTGATTCAATGGTGAGATACTGAAGTCAAAATACTTAATGTGATTTTAGGATACATTAAAAAGAAGCATGATCAGGAAATGAGAGATAAAATTTCAACTGTTCAGCCCTAGTCAGAAACAACATTAAAATTGTCTTCAGCTCAGGATGCCTCATTTTATGAAGGACATTGACAACCTGGATATCACGCACTGTCTTCCTCCTGTTCCATGCTTTGCTCCTTTTTGTCCCCAAAATAGGAGTGTAATGTTGAAATCTTCTGTCTACTTTGTTTCCTTTGCCTGATTATGTCACTGCTCAGTCACTTGACCCCTGGGCTTTTTGCCACAGTAGGTCTCTGCCACCAGACAGGGGAGCTTTCGTCCCAAATGCTGGGGTTTTCTCAGCTGCCGGAGGTATTATATCGGTGCCCTCTCTGAGGTCTCCACATGCTTTGGCAAGCTGGACACACACCCTAGGACCTCCACCTTAGACTGCAATCCAGATCCAAACAGAGTAAAGTAAGTGTGATTACCCCTTAGACTGGTACTTGGTCCCCCTACACTCTGCAGGCCAGGAGCTGAAGCTGCCACATGGTGCTGGCAGGCTGCACCAGGTGTCTCAGTGGCTTCTCCCCCCAGGGGCAAAAGCCACGTATTCCCACTTACTGAGTCCCAAAATCCAGACTGCACTGACCTCTCACTTTGTCCTTCACATCTATGTGTGGATAAATCTGGAAACTGCCACCTCTGCTGCTGATCTGGAGTCCCTCTGGCCAAGGGGCTGGTCAGGCCCGCCCTGGGGTTAAAGCCTTGGTGTGGTGCTGGGATTTGTCTCCCAGAGTGTTGCACTGGATGATTCCTGCCAGCCTGCCTGGCTGTCCTCAGGGAGAAGGTTAGCTTCCCTGTGTCATTTTGTGGGTTCTGCAGCTCCAGAGTTTGTTTATAGTCCCCTTTTTACATGGATTGGGAAAGGCAGAAGTCACAGTAGAGGGGAGGTCCTGCTTCTACTCCACCATGTTGACCTTGGGTTGTTTTAAAAATTATAAATTACAGGAATAAGAAGGTAAAGGCCCCACTGTACCCTGTCCTCAACAATTTTCCTCTAGAGCATTTTGTTTCATTCTGGCAGGCATTTCATTTTAAAATACATAAATTCTGGGAGTCTGGAAAATTAATAGCATGGAAATTGTCCAAAAGAATAAAACCGAGGTTATGAAGGAGCTTTAATCCATGACATATGATGATCAGTTGAAGGAATTTGCCTTATTTAGCCTTAAGAAGAGAAAGCTCAGTAGAGATATGATAATGATAATAATAACTGTCTTCTAGTATTTGAAGGTTTCTTATGTAAGAGGGAGATAAGATTTGTCCTTTTTGGTCCCAGAGGACAGAGACAGGAACAATGAGCTGAAATTACAAAGAGGTATATCTAGTTCTGATATGAAGTAAAACATGGTAATTAAACTGTCTTTTTTGTTTATTTATTTTTAGTTTTCAATATACTCTTCCATAAGTTTTAAATTTTCTCACCCTCACAACCATCCCCCTTCCCAAGATGGTATACAATCTGACATACATTCCTATTAAAAATATTTTCGTTATTAGTCATGCAGTGTAGAAGAATTAGAATGAATGGGAGTGAACATGGGGTGGGGGGGGAAATAAAATGAAACAAAACTTAAAAAGAAAATTGTTTGCTTCAATATGTACCCATACTCCATATTTCTGTTTTCTGAATGTGGATGGCATTTTCAATCATGGGTCTTTTGGAATTGTTTTAGATCCCTGAATTGCTGATAAGAGTTAAATCTATCAAAGTCAGTCATGAAACACATAACAGAGTTGTCTTAAAACAGAATGGACTTCCCCATAAAGACATTGGTCCCTCTCCTTGAAGATAACCAATAAGAGATCCAATTATTACTAATGGGATATATTAGAATGGAAAATCCTATTTTTTTTTTTTATCATTTTGACTGCATGTCTGCTGAGGTCCCCTCCATTTCTGATGTGCTCTCAATTCTAATAAATATGTGTTTTCACCACTAGTACAAGGGATACTGCTAAATGCTATAGTAACAATGACACAGCACAAATCCTCTTCTCAGAGAGTCTATAGTCATACTACCAAAGAATCTAAATCAATTCATTCAATTGACTTATGAAGAACTGAGATGAAGAAACTGAGACCCAGAAATTATTAAGTGTTGCCTAAAATCAGATAAGATCCCATTCTCATCTTGCAATGCCATGTTTTCCTTTAAATGTAGCACCAGCTCAAGATAAGTTAAATGAAATAATGATAAAATATTTCTCAACTTGAATGTTTTTAATCAATGTGGCATCCCCAATGATTAAAATTCTAAAGTAGAGAAAGGAGTAGCTCTAATGATAATTGCTGCATTTCATTATTCAAAGAAATGTGAATGCTTTTAAGGATCACATTGTTCCACCACATTCTTATTGACCAGGATTCTATAAATAACCACATTTGTTGATTGCCATAACATTGTATCAGTTATTAATCTACTTTAGAAAGAAAAAGGTGATTAGCAATCCTATGTTGAAATTGAAAATTTTGATTGTCTGTCAGTTTTCAGTGATGAGGAGCTAGAATTGCCATGTAGAACACCCAAGTGGTTTCAAATTTTGCAATTCTCCTTCTATAAAAGTTTTTTTATGAATTTTATTCTTACAAAAATATTGAACATAAAATTATGTTCTTTCAAAATATTCTTCATCAGTTATATAATGGCATTGTAATGATCCCATCATTTGGCCATCTGGGGAATAGGTAAAAATTTAAGTAATTTGGCCTCAGCTTTTACTATTTTTTATTTTGATGAGTATTAATATACTATATATGTATATACTTACATATATGTGTATACATATGTATATATTTACATATACATTTATATATTGACCATGTTGATACCTGGAATAGCCTCATCAAATTTACTTTAAATTTTGACATTGAGTTTATATAAAATGATTCTTGGGGTTAGCCAAGATGGCAGAGTAGAGAAATCAGAACTTCTGCTGGGTTCCTGCTCCTACCTCTTCCAATTCATGTAAAAAATTACACTAAACAAATTTGGGAGCTACAAAACCAACAAAATGACAGAGAGAAGCTAACTTCCCCCTGAAGATTGCCTAGGAGGCTGGCAAGAAGGGGCCAGCACTGCACTCTGGGAGTAGAGCCCAGATCTGGTTTTAGCCTCAGGGTGGCCACAAACAGTAACCAGCTGGAGGGGCTTCAGATCACCAGCAGCTGTGATGTTTTCCAGAATTATCAACCAATAGATGTTAAGGACAAAGTGAGAGGTCATTGTAGTATGGACTTTGGGAACATAAAGTTCAGAACTGCTGTCTGGCCTTTGTACCCTGGAGAGAGAAGTGGATGAGATGAGGTGGCTGTGCAGTTGCCTCCACATGGCTGCTTCAGAGCTCCTGGTCTGCAGATTATAGGGGGAGCAAGTGACCAGTCCAAGGGATAATCATTCTTGCTCTAACCTACTTGGATCTGTATCAGTGTCTATGGTAGAGATCCTGGGATGTATGACCAGTTTGCCAGGGTGTGTGGAGGATTCAGAGAGGGCAACCCACTATTAGCTCCAGCATCTGAGAAAACCCCCAGCAATTGGAACAAAGCTCCATTGTCTGGTAGCAGAGTTATACTGTGGCAAAAAGTTCAAAAATCAAGTAATTGAGTGACAACATGAGCAAGCAAAGGAAGCAAAGCAGGCACAGAAATCCAAATTTACGCTCCTCTGTTGGGGACAAAAAGAGGCTCAAAAAGCCAATGAGGAGAAGAATGCCTTAAAAAGCCAAATTTCCCAGATGGAAAAAGAATCTCAAAAGCTAATTGAAGATAATCATTCCTTCAGAATTAGATGGGAGCAAATGGAATCTAATGACTTTATGAGAACTCAAGATACTATTAAACAGATCCAAACAAATGAAAAAAAAAAGGCAATGTGAAATATCTCATTGGAAAAACCACTGACACAGAGAATAGATCCAGGAGACATAATTAAAAATTATTGGACTTCCTGAAATCCATGATAAAAAAAAAGAACCTAGAAATCACCCTTTAAGAAATTGTCAAGGAAAACTGCCTTGATATTTTAGAACAAGAGGGAAAAATAGAGCTTAAAAGGATCCACCTATCACCTACTGAATAATATCCCAGAAAGAAAACTCCTAGGAATATTAGAGCCAGGTTTCAGAGTTCTCCAGTCAAAGAGAAAATATTACAAGCAGCCAGGAAGAAACTATTTCAATATTGTGGAAGCACAATCAAGATAACACAGTATCTGGCAGCTTCTATACTGAGGGACTGAAGGGCTTGGAATATGATATTCTTGAGGTCAAAGGAGATGGGATTAAAACCAAGAATCAGTTGCCCAGCAAAACTGAGTATCATATTTCAAGGTAAAATATAGTCATTCAGTGCAATAGATGACTTTCAAGCATTCATGATGAAAAAAACAGAGTTGAATAGAAAATTTGACAATCAGATACAAGAAGGAAGAGAAGCATGAGAAGGTAAAACAGTGAAAAAGAATGATAACGAGATTATCAAAGTTGAACTATTTACATTCCTACATGGAAAAATGGTCATTGTCACTTATGAAACTTTTCTTAGTATGAGAGTAGTTGAAGGGAATAGAAATGTGTATATATGTGTGTGTGCATATATGTAGGTATGTGTATGTATAAGTATGTGTGTATACACATATATACTTATATAAGTCTGTATGAATGGGTATATGGTCATATGAATACATATGTGAGTGTGTGTATATATGTGTACAAGTACACATAGACAGGGGGCACAGCACCAATTTAATAGGAAGGGATGATACTTACAAGGTGAAATTAGGAGGTGAGAGAGGAATATAATGAGAGGAGATGGGAAGAGACAGAATGGGGTAGATTATCTCATACAAAAGAGGCAAGGGAAAACTGTTACGATAGAGGGGAAGAACAGGAAGGCAAAAGGAAATGAGTCAACCTTACTCTCATTGAATTTAGCTTAGGGAGGGAATGACATACACACTAAGTAAGGTATCTCACCCTACAGGAGAGTAGGTGGTAAGGGGATGAGAGGGGGGATGATGGAAAGTAGGCAGACTGGTGGGGTGGAGAAGTTGGAAGCACCCACTTTTGAAAAGAGACAGGGTCAAAGTCAAGAAAAGAATAAGTGAAGGGTGGGATAGGATGGAGGGAAATATAGTCAGTCTTTCACAATATACCCACTCTGGGAATGTTTTGCATAGCTACACATGAACAACCTATATTGAATTGTGTATCTTCCCAGTAAGGGTGGGTGAAGAGGGAGGAAAGGAAGGAATCTGGAATTCAAAGTTTTAAAGTCAAGTGTTTAAACATAAATATATGTTTGTGTGTATATTTTATTATTTTTATCATCATTATTATTATTTTACATGCAACTGGGGAAAAATATATACAGGCACTGGGGCATAGAGATCCACTATGCCCTACTGGAAAGTTGGAGGGATGATGGGGAAATATATAGTAGAGAGCAGATTGGGGGAGGGGATATTCAGTGGGATTGCTGTTTTGGGGTGGTAGTTAGGGGGAAAATGGGTAGAAAATTTGCCACTCAAAATCTTGTGGAAATGAAACATGTAAACTAAAAATAAACAGAAATTCAATTCAAAAAAATTATTCTTGTAGCTATTTGCTACATCAGGGGCCATATTTCCCAAAATTGGCTATTGTCATGCCCTTGGACAATAAAGCAGCATACTGTAAATATTTTTACCTAACTTTTCCAAAATTGGGCTGGTTATATCTTCTCTTCAGTTTTCTACAGTACTTTTCAGGGGATGGAGTTGTCCTCCTCTAATGCTATTATATTGAACATACATTTTAGTGTGTGTGTGTGTGTGTGTGTGTGTATGTATGTCTTTTTTTCCCCCACTATTAGTGGTTAGCGTTTAAAGCTACAGTTCCCTTTAAAAAGTTGAGTTAGTCATATGGTACAATGAATAGTGTGAAACTTGGAGTTAGAAAGATATTTTTGTAAAAAACAAAACAACAATAAAACAGCACAGTGCTTGGAATATGGTAGACACTATATAAATTCTGATGCCTTCCTTTTTTCCCTTTTCTCTCTGTGACATTGGGCAAGATACTTAGCATCTCTGAGTCATCGTATTTTTCTTTCCTGTTAAATGATAAATTTGAACTAGAATACCTTTAATGACCTTTCTAACTCAAAATCCATGATGTTATGATCTCTTGTTATAAAAAAAAACAAGACATAATGTTTTAACGGTCTTAAAATATTCCAGGGAAGGGGCTAGGTGATGCAGTAGAGTTCTAGCCCAGGAATCAGGAAGACCGTAGTTCAAGTCCTACCTCAGACAGTAAATACTAGTTTGTATGACCCTGGGCAAGTCACATACTCTATAGGTCTCAGTGTCATTATCTGTAAAATGGAGAAAGCATACCTTCTAGGTTGTTTGTCAAGGTGAAATGACATAAGTTAAAAATGCTTCACAAAGGTCTGTCATTAGAATTTATGTCACAGAGATATATCTTAGAGACTATTGTATCATTGATCCAAAGTTTATAGGGAGTCCAGGCTCTCTCTGAGGAGTGAAAGTTTTGAATTTAAGACATAGATTCTATTACTTGGTGTATAGTCTGAACAAGATTTGAGGAACAGAAGACTCTTGGTCTTTGTATCCATGCCTGGACAGCTATAACTATTTAAACAAGAATTAATTGAGTATGAATAAAGGAAAATATTTTGTAATTACAAAGATCTAAAAAAAATAGCATAGCCTTCATATGGACTAAATATTCACCCTTTGAAACATGGTAATTATTTTTATTCTAATTGGAATGAAATTATCATACCATAAGAATTGTATCAGCCCTGCAGTCCTCTCAGATGTAAATAAAACATATCTCTATGATATAGGTTTGATGCAATAGTTCTAGGACCTAGTATGAATACTGAGCTATCAAGAGATATGTCTTTAGCATCACATGACCACTAGGGGTCTAATACATGATGTGTATTTGGAAATTAATAAAATGAACAACTGAAAAGAGAAAATAAAAACAACACCCTAATGCATCAATTAACAAAGGGGGAAGACTTTATACAGTGTTTATATATTAAAGAACCATGAGAGCCAAGATAATTAGGGAAACAACATGTGGTAGTTTCCTCTGTATAAGTTAGAGCCAAAGGCATTCCAGGACATTTATGAATATTTGCACAAAGGAAGGCCCTTTAAATTTATTGGAAAATATGAGATTCACTAGGAGAGGCTTCACTAGCATATCCTTTGTATAAACCTGACTTGACATATATCTATGAATTAATTTCTTAGAGCATTTTCTGTGTATTACTTACTACTACTAATGATTAATATGGCTGTTTAAGAACAGGAGATACCACAGCACTGAGAAGTAATCTAAACAATGTATCTTCTGTTGCCGTGTTTCTTTGAATAAAATACCACCTGGACCAAGAGGGGTAGTACCTAGGAATCATTGGTTCATCTTGACTATAGAATACTAACATATAAGGGAGAGAGTGGTCAATGAAGGAAGGATTCAGTGTCACTTAGGCTGGGGTGGGCATTTGATTTTACTTTAAAGTTTCAGAATAATTATGTGTGCATATGTGTGTGTGCATGCATTTGTATGTCCTAAGAGCATGTTAATTTTGCACTGACATCATATATGTAGTGTCTAGGTTACCTGTTCATATTTTTAAGAATATTCTCAGCTAATGTTCAACTGAAGGGTGTGAATAAGTATGGATTTATTTATTGCAGGTACAGAGCATTTTGGAAGAAGCAATGAATTCGGAGTCACAGGTGGCCAGAGTTCAAATCCTACCATAGCTGCTCATTAATTGCATAACTTTTGAGAAACCATTTCACCTTTCAGAGCTATGGTTTCCTCATCTATAAAGTAAGAGAGTTTGACATGAGTCCCTTTAAGGTCCTTCCTTGCACTAGATCTCTCTTCTTATGATGTAACCACTGAAGAGATCACTTCTACTGAAAATAAATGCTAGCTCTTTCTCACAATGTATTTCTTCCACTTCCCTCACAAGCTAAGAGTAAGTCATATAAGTGTTTGGAGTTATCCATTGGTGAGAGTACTGAAGCAACATGGTGGCAAGAAGCAAACTACTGACTAAGTTTAACGTATAAATATATTAGAATCTCTGAAGTTAGATTGTATTGAACATGTGATGGGGAAATGAGTAAGGAATTAATATCTGCTCATTAAAATAGAAGACCGGGACATTGGTTGGCTGCCAGATTTCTCATAAAATTCATTTCCCATATGAGTTATGACAAATTATTGCATGGGAGATCCATACAAGCAAAAAACAAAGCCTGCCCTTTTTTATTTTATTTTGGAGATATGTGTGTATATGCAGATAGATCAATTGACAGATAGATAGAGATATATAAGAAACATTTAAAATCCATTGAAGCATAGTATATTGTTTTTATGACACATAATATGAGTACCATCTGTCTTTGGACAAAATAAAATTATGACTGGAGATCACAAATTTTCTCAGTCAATTAGGTAAATGCAAAACCTTTTGCATTGTTTAAATAAGCTTGAAAAAAAAAACAGTGACCTGAATTGGTTATTAAAAGCAAAATGTCATCCAAGATACAAAGGAACAGCAGCATTTCCTCTCACAAGGGATAATGGACCCTGAGGAAAAGTTTCACTTTATGACCAAACATAACAGAGAGAAGATGATAGCAAGTAAAATAGATGATTTTTATTACAAAAGAAATTTTTAAAAAGCTTTTACACAAACAAAAGTAATAGAGTCAAAATTGGTAGGAAAACATGAAATTTCAGGGAAATTATGCAGCAAGTTTCTCTGATGAAGAATTTATTTTTCAAATAAATAGGGAACAGAGTCAAATTTAAGGTTTTGTTATAATCTTTATCAAAACCATCTCAAGTGCTCTTCATCTTAACACAATATCTTCTAATTATTACTTTAATTTCCTCTTCATTGGTGGTGGATTTATTTTTTTCATTTTTGATAGTGGTAATGTGGTTTTCTTCCTTTTGTAAATCAAATGAACCAAAGGTTTATTCATTTTTTTAATAAAACTAGTTCTTAGTTTTATGTATTGGTTCAATAGCTTTCTAACTTTTAACTTTATTTATCTCTCCTTTGATTTTCATAATTTTTAATCTTTATTTAATTGGGGACTTTTAATTTTTTTCTGATTTTTTTTAATTCTAAGTGCAATTCATTGATCTCTTCTTTTCCTATTTTATTTCTGTAAGCATTAAGATATATAAAATTTCCACTAAGAGCAGTTTTGGCTGAATTTCATAAGTTTTGATATGTTCTCATTATTGGTATTCTCTTTTATGAAGTTATTGATGGTTTCTATGATTTGTTTGGTATCTAATTAATTTTTATTCTATCTTTCCATGATCCTTTATCAAATTCAATTTTATTGAATCATGTCCTGAAAAGTATGCTAATACTTTTATTAATTTTTAATTATTATTTCAATATTTATTTGTTTCATTTAGTAATTAAATAAATTATTTAAATATATAAAATATATACATGTATTTTATTTATGAAATATATTACTATTACATGATAAATATATAAACTATAATAATTATAATTATTTATTTATAAAATATGTAAAACATTAAAGTAAATAAATATTTATCTGATTAATTAAATATTAATTATTAATATAATACTTCTGCCTTTCTGCATTAGGTTATGAGTTTTTATTCCCTAACACATCATCAGTCTTTTGTAGGTGCACTGAGCAAATATAAGATACATTCTTCACTTGATAAGTGGTTAAAGGATATGAACAGGAAGTTTTCAGAAGAAGAAATCAAACCTATCATAGTTGTTCAGGGCAAAAAAAATGCTCTAAACAATTACTGATTAGAAAAATAAAATTTAAAAGAACTCTGAGATACAGTCTTGTGCCTGTGAGATTTGGGCAGCTAGATGGTGCAGTAGATAGAATGCTCTCCTTGCAGTCAGAAGGACCCAAGTTCAAATCTGGACTCACCCACTTACAAGTGGTATGAACCTTGGTAAATCAGTTAATTCTTTTTGTCTCAATTTCCTCTTCTATAAAATAAGCTGGAGAAAATCATGGCAAACTATTCCAGTGTTTTTGCCAAGAAAGTGGATTCACATGCAAAGGAATCCATGAAGAATCAGATGTAATCAACAAACAACAGTGCAACCTATCTGACTAGAATGATAGGAAAGGAAAGTGTCAAATGCTGGAAGGAACATGGAAAAATTGGAAGACATGTACTGATGGTGGAGGTACAAGCTGGTCCAACCATTCCAGAGAACAACTTGTAACTCCATCTACAGAGCTATAAATCTGTCCATATGCTTTGACCCAATAATACCACTATTGATTCTGTATTCCAAATAAAAAATTAAAAGGACTGAGGGGACTTATTTGCACAAAAATATTTATAGCAGCACTTTTTGTGGTGGCAAAGAATTACAAATTGAGATGATACCCATCAAATGGGGAATGACTTACAAAGCTGTGCTATATAATTGTGAGAGAATACTCTTGTACTACAAGAAATGATACACAGAATGGTTTCTGAACAAACTTGGAAAGTCTTGTATGAAGTCATGCAAAGTAAAGTAAGTAGAATCAGAACATTATACACATTATCAGCAATATTGTTAGAATTAGCAACTGTGAAAGAACTTCCTACTCTGATCAAGATAGTGATCTGAGACAATGCATTTCACCTCCAGAGAGAAAATTAATGAACTCTGAATACAGTTTGAAGCATATTTTTAAAGCATATGCTCAATGCCTTCTTCCTTTGTACTATATAATTTGCATTCCTTCAATTGTAAATGACAATAATTTGGAGCAAGTGAATTAAAGATAATTCAGTAGCTGAGTTACACTTCTAAGAATTTTGCAACTCTAAATAATTGAACTTAGAGTCAGGAGGTTAGGTACCAAATGTGCTGCAGACACGATTTGGGTGACCCAGAGCCAATCCCTTAATATTTAAGGATCTCAGTTTCATTTTCTAAAAATTGAAGGACTTGAATTAAATATTCCTTAAGATTTATTTGAGGGGTGGCCAGGTGGCTCAGCGAGTAACAGCAGCGGCTCCAGTGTTGGGATGACCTGGGGATCGAATCTGGGCTCAGATACTTAGCACCACACCCAGAAATAACTGGCCATGTAATCTTGAGCAAGTTACTTAACCCCATTTGCTTTAAAAAAAAATAAAAATAAAAAATAAGATTTACTTGAACTCTAAATCTGTGATCCAATGTTCTCTTAAAAATTTTCCATTAAGATCCGCCAACATTATCAATATAATTGAACATTTTATTGAACAAATCTTTTAATTTTTTTTCAAAATTCTTAGTTTTTTACAATCTAATTATTGTAGTGAAAATACTTTCCTGGCTCTGCTCATAAAATTCTGCATAAGTTTGTACAAATCTTCCCAGATTTCTCTAACAAACACCATATCTTCCCTCACTTCTTATAACAGTAATATTCCCCTGCAAAAATGAATCTTTTTTTTTTCATTCATTTCCCAGTTGAAGTGAATTACCTCAGTTTCTAGTTCTTTGCAAACTCTTAGAGAGCAGATATAAATATTTTGTACATGTGGGCCTTTTTAAACTTTCTTTGATTTCACTTTATAGACCTTGTAGTGATATTGCTGAACAACAAAAGGAAAGTGGTCTTCATTTAATTCCTTGACATTGCAAAACTATCAGTGGAGCATGCAGAATATTAGTATTCACATTTTATATTTATTGCCTCATATCCTTTACTGCATAAATAGGAAAAATATTTCCAAGATGTGAATTTAGTGAACAGATAAAGTGACATATAATACCTCTTAAGATACTTCTCCTTCACCATTTTTAAGTGATAATGTGTTAAACATTATATGTTATACCTTTCAGAATTTCTATACATGACACTTATTGCCATTTGGGTGACCCTCAACTTTATTTTTTTAATTCTCAAATTAACAAGTATCAATTAAAATAAGCCATTCAATATCCACAGTAGAACAGAATAAAGATGATTGCATATGAAATTATGAGTCTGAGTGATGTACAATTCGCTCTTCTTTTTAGGCATATAATTCAATAAATGTGTTGCAATATGTTTTTTTTTTTTGGCTTCTCATTCTTTCCATCCTTTCTCCGACTTCTGAAAATTAAATTTTGAAGGATTCACCTTTTATTTCTTTTACTTTTTCCACAACTCTCTCTCTACCTTCTATAGTCCATAGTTCACTAGGAAGAAAAGAAGAAAAAAAATATTCATGTAATATACACAGTCAAGTAAAAAAAAAAAGTGCTTCCTTCAGCATATTCAAAATTGTATGTCTTACTTTTCATCTTGAGATGTTTTCTTCTAGGAGTCAGGTAGCATACTTTATCATCAGTATAATTGAATCATATTGGCTTTGTACAATTATCAGTTATAAAGTCTTTCACAGTTGCTTGTTTTTGTAGTGAAATTTTGTGTAAAATTATTGTTTCCTGCTCACTTAAATTATCATAATTGTATACATTTCTTCCAGGTCACCAAGAAAATTATTCCTTTCACCATTTCTTACAGGGTAATAACATTTCATAATATTAATATGCCACAATATATTCAGCCATTCCCAAATGATGGACATTTATTTAATGTCAAGTTTTTGCCATTTCAAATAGAATTGCTGTACATTTTATTTTGTAAGAAAGGGTTCTTTATATTTTTATTTCAATATCTTTAAGCTTATAGGCCTAAGAGTGATATCACTGTGTAAAATGGTTTATAGACTTTATTGAAAATTTCTGCATAATTCAAAATTATAACCACCCTATCTGTTCTATATAAACAACTTGAAATTCTGTCATTTATAAAGGATGACTTTATACTTTATTAAAAATCACAGGTAATTCCTCTAATGCTATTGGCCATTTGATATATGCACTAATGATATATTTATATATGAATTTGCTCTCAGATCATCCAAAGTTGACATTCTAATTCTTCGTCATGTTTGTCAAATTTATATGTATGCCATGTAAAAACTGAGGTTTTTGAGTGGCATTTCTTTAATTATTATTTGCTAAGTATTTTTCATAATGTTATTGATGACTTGGATTTCTTTTTTGAACACTTAATATGCATATACCCTGATAAAGGACAAACTTTTATAGTGTACATTAATCTATTCCATACATGTGTATGTTTGTATAAGTTTGGTTATTATTTTGTATTATAATTTGAAACTTGGAACTGCTAGGCTCCCTTCTTTCCCACTTTTTTTATTATATCTATTGAAATACCTGGACTGTTTTGTTGCTGTTGTCGAAGTTCTGCATGATTTGTGTTCAATTTTCTAGCTTTGGAAAGAAAATTGAGCCAAGATGGTGGAGTAAGAAGTAAGTTTCTCTCTCTCTCCCTTATTGACCACTAAAATTCAGAAAATATCACCCCAGGAAAAGTCCTGGAACAGCTGAGACAGAAGAAAGATAGGGTACATCAGTTTTTCAGCTGGGGAAGCTTGGGGAATTAGCGGGAAAAGTCCCTTTCATTCTGGTGGTGTAGCAGCAAGCACCCCAAGCGTGCTCAGGGTGGCTGCCCATACAGGTTCTTGGATCTGCTTTGTTAAAGGAAAGCAACTCAAAATGGGTTAACAAGCTTACTTTAATCAGTCAGACATATATCGTTTACCTTGTTCAGGAGAAAAAGTCAGCACCCCGAACTTCAAAGTATACAGGCAGAATTGTCAAGACAGAAACAGATCAAGTAGACAGATTTCCAAACTGTCCAACTATTACATCCATACCCAGTCAACATCTGGGTTTCCACATCTGGGTTTTTCAAAGCCGGGGGAGGGGGCGGGGGGGCCTGGACAACAGCTTCCCAGAATACAGATCAAATCACAGAATACTTCTCAAAGTGAGCCTCCAAAACAAAGCTACACACCAGGGCTTATATAGCCTTCTCCTGGCTCAGAGAATGTAACAACCTTATTGACTCACTGGCCAATCAAGAAGTATCTATTGAAAAACAAACCTCCCACCCCAGGCTTCAGGTGCACTTTAGCCTAGGGGCAGGGAAGATCTTCCAAATCTGCATTCCCATTACAGGTGGAAGGGGAGCAGTACAGGACAGGATTCAATCCAGCAAGATAGAGGCAACCCAACATCAGCAAACCAGTGAAACATCCTGAGCCCAAGATTGCAGAGTAGAAGCATGACCTTCCTGCGGCTCCAGCTTCCACCTTCCCCAATCCATGTAAAAAGGGGACTTTAAACAAACTTTGGAGCTGCAGAACCCACAAAATGACAGAGAGAAGCTAACCTCCCACTGAGCACAGACTGGCAGGCAGGCAGGAATCCAGCGCAGGGCTCTGGGAGCCCAGCCCAACCCCATGCCTGAGGTTTTAGCCCCAGGGTGAGCAGCAGACTGCCAGAGGGACTCCAGATCAGCAGCAGCTGTGGCCATTTACAGATTTATCAACAAATAGATGCGAAGGACAAAGTGAGAGGTCAGTGCAGTCTGGACTTTGGGACCCAGTAAGTGGGAGTGCTTGGCTTTTACCTATGGGGTAAACAGCCAGCCAGCACCATGTGGCAGCTTCAGCTCTTGGCCTACAGAGTGTAGGGGTACTAAGCACCAGTCTGAGGAGTAATCGTTATTGCTTTATCCTGCTTGTATCTGGATTGCAGTCTAGGGTGGAGTTTCTGGGGTGTGTGTCCAGCTTGCCAGAGCGTGTGGAGACCTCAGAGAGGGCCCCCATCTAATACCTCTGGCAGCTGAGAAACCCCAGCGTTTGGGAATAAAGCTCCCCTGTCTGGTGGCAGAGTCCTACTGTGGCAAAAAAACCCAAAAGTCAAGCAATTGAGTGGCAAAATGAGCAGGCAAAGGAAACAAAGCTGACAGAAGAAAATTTGACATTCAGGTACATGAAGCAAGAGAACCATGAGAAGGTAAACAGGGAAAAGAAATCATAAGGAACTTATCAAAGTTGAAATATTAACATTCTTACATGGAAAAAAACAATAATTGTAACTGATGAAACTTTTCTCAGTATGAAAATAGTTGAGGGGAATAGAATTATATATATATGAGGGTATATGGGCATATGAATACATATGCGAATGTGTGTATATATGTTTACAGGTTGTAATGCGAATGTAAATTTTAAAGATCTTCCCTGCCCCTAGGCTAA
>NW_027187308.1:3050399-3074247 GCF_028583685.1 Petaurus breviceps papuanus | reverse complement strand
TGAGAGTCCCCCGGCTTTGAAAAACCCAGAATGTGGAAACCCAGATGTTGACTGGGTATGGATGTAATGGTTGGACAGTTTGGAAATCTGTCTACTTGATGTTTCTGTCTTGATAATTATGCCTGTATACTTTGAGGTTCAGGGTACTGACCTTTTCTCCTGAACAAGGTAAAGGATATATGTCTGACTGATTAAAGTAAGCTTGTTAACCCATTTTGAGTTGCTTTCCTTTAGCAAAGCAGATCCAAGAACCTGTGGTAGCTGCAAACCCTGAGGACGCTTGGGGTGCTTGCTGCTACACAGGTATACATAGATAGAGGACACAGGACCAATTTAACAGGAAGGAATGATACGTAAAAGGTGAAATTTAGAGGTGAGAGGAGTATAATGAGAGGAGATGGGGAGAGACAGATTGGGGTAAACTATCTCATACAGAAGAGGCAAGGAGAAATGGTTACAATGGAGGGGAAGAATAGGAAGGCAAAAGGGAATGGGTCAACCTTATAGCCATTGAATTTGGTTTGAGGAGGGCGTGAAATACACACTAAATAGGGTATCTCACCCTCCAGGAGAATATGGGGGGGAAGGGGAAGAGAGGGGTGATGATAGAAGGGAGGACAGGTTCGGGGGGAGGGAAATTGGAAGCACACACTTTTGAAAAGGGATGGGATCAAAGTAGAAAATAGAACAAGTGGGAGGTGGGATAGGAGAGAGGGAAATGTAGTTAGTCTTTTACAATATATCTACTATGTTATTGTTTTGCATTAGCCGCACATGTACAACCTATACTGAACTGATTATCTTCCCAGTAAGGGTGGGTGACCAGGAAAGAAGGGAATGAATATGGAATTGAAAGTTTTAAAATCAAGTATTCAAATATATATATATATATATATGTGTGTGTGTGTGTGTGTGTGTGTGTGTGTGTGTGTGTGTGTGTGTAGTATTATTAATACCATCTTACATGTAATTGGGAAATAAGATATACAGGCACTGAGGCATAGAGATCCACTGGAAGAGTCGAAAGTGTTATGGGAGAAAATATGGGAGAGAACAGATTGGAGGAGGGGATATCCTGTGGGACTGCTATTTTGGGGTGCTGGGTAGGGAAAAAACGGGGAGAAAATTTGTAACTCAAAATCTGGCAGAAACGCATGATGTAAATCAGAATTTAATAAAACATTAAAAAAGTATGGTACTTGAAAAAAAGAAATTGTCCAATGTTAAAAAAAAAAGATCCTGAGCCTCATGGTTGTGGAACAGGCAAGCACCAGCACCAGGACCCCTGAGTGCCTTGGCACAGGCAGTGGAACAGAGAGACTCCAGCTTGGTAAACCACCACATGTGCTGGCAGACAAGCATCCTCCTGCAGCCAAACCTTCTAGTGCTTCAACAAAATTCCAGGAAGTAAAACTCCAAGGAGGCAGGCATCCTCTAGCAGTCAAAACTCCCCATGTTTGAGCACAACTCCAGGAAGAACAACTCCAAGTGGGAAGGCATCCTCCAGAAGCTAAAATTTCTGGTGTTTCAAAGCAGCCACAGTGAGCAGGCATCCTCAAGGGGTCAGACCCACTTCACCCCTGAGAACTTCAGTGTTGCTGACCCCAGCTGATCACCAGATAAGCTCTCAAAACCCTACAGTCTCTGACTTCCAGCATGTGAGACCCCAGAACAAAAGGTCAGTGACCAAGTCCCAGACACTTATTCCAAAAAGCTTGGGTTAGTGTTCCCTGTGCTTCAGCAGGAGAGATAAATTTTAAAAGCCCCAGAAATAATCATGAGCAAAACCAGAAATGGACAATGACCATATATTCTTTCTATGAGGATAAGGAAGATCAACACCTGAATTCAAAAGAGGACAATATTGTTAATAAACACATATCTGAAGTCTCAAAGGGTAATATGAACTGGTGTCAAGCTCAAAAAGTCTTCTTGGAAGAGCTCAAGAAGGATTGTAAAAATCAAATAAAAGAGGTACAAGAAAAAAATTGGAAAATACATGAAAAGTATGCTGGAGAGAGTAAGTAACTTGAGAAAAGGACAAATATTGTCTATAGGAAACAAATCCTTCAAAATACAATTGGCCAAGCAAAAAAAGTACATCGAAGAAAACAATTCCTTAAAAGACAGAATTGGTCAAATGGAAAAGCAAGCAAAAATAACTCACTGAAGACAATAACTCTTAAAAAAGTAAAATGGGTCAAATGGAAAAGGAGATGCAAAATTTAATTGAAATAAACAACTGGTTAAAAACTAAACCTGGCAATTGCAAGCTAATGACTCTATGAGACATCAAAAATCAGTCAAACAAAATAAAAAATAGAAGAAAATATAAAATATCTCATTGGAAAAACAACTATTTAAAAAACAGATATAGGGGAAAATTGTTATAATTATGGGTCTACCTGAAATCAATGATGAATAAAAGAGTCAGGACAGCATCTTTGGAGAAATCATAAAGATGGGGGGTAGGAGAGGCAGAGAAGATGACTGAGTAAAAGAAGGAACTTGATGTAAGCTCCTGCACCAACCACCTCCAATACTTGTTAAATATGACATTAAAAAATTTTAGAGCTACAGAACCCACAAAATGACAGAGAGGAACAAATATCTTCCTGAAGGCAGCCTGGCTGGCTTACAGGAAGGGTCTATCACACTGAGCTAGGAGCTGAGTTCATTCTTGTGTGAGCCACATCAAGCCAGGGTGGCCCCAACCAGCTCCACAGACCAGCCACAGCAGACTTCAGGAGAGTGAATTAACAGCAGCTGGGCCAGTTTTCAGACTTCTCAGCCCATAAATGCCAAAGAGAAAGTAAAAGTTCAGTGGGAAACTGTTGGAACAAGTTGACAAAAGAGTGTATTCTAGCCCCTACCCCTGGGGCAAAAGGTGGCAGAGGTCAGGCTTGTTTAGCTGCTTTGTCATGGCTGCCTCCAGAGCTCTTGGCATTTAGAACATAGGGGGATGCAGCAATCATTCAGAGAGTAATCACTCTTGCTTTGACCTATTCAGATCTAGTTCACACAGTCTGTGGTGATGGTTCTTGGGTGAGAAACACCATTGTGCCAGAGCTTTTGGTGTCTATAGAGAGGGTGCCCTTCTCAGACCTCAGACAATATTTGCAAAACCCCAGGGATTTGGGCCATGGATCTCTCCACTAGGGAAACAAAGTTCTACCCTGGGAAAGAGCTCAAAAGTCGTGTTGTTTTTTTTTTTTTTTCTCAAAAGTCAAAGGCTTGCAAGATGAAGAAGAGGAAGCTCTATCAGACCATGGAATCCTTTAGGGGGGATAAAAAGGATTAAAATATTGAACTAGAAGAAATCAACAAAGTCAAACTCCTGCATCAAAAGCTTCCAAGAAAAATATGAATATGATCTATCAACTATGGAGCAACTCAAGAAGGATTTTGAAAATCAACTAAGAGAAGTGGACAAAAATTGGAAGAGAAATTAAAATAATGGAAGAAAATCAAGAAGAGCAAATCAGTAGCCTGCTAAAGGAAAACCAAAACAATATTGAAGAAAACAACACCTTAAAAAATAGACTAACGCAAATGCCAAAAGAAGCCCAAAAAGCCAATGATGAAAAGACTGCCTTAAAATGCCAAACTGGTGAGATGCAACAGGAATTTCAAAAGCTCACTGAAGAGAATAATTCATTCAAAATGAGATTGGAGTAAATGGAAGCTAATGACTTTATGAGAAATAAAGATACTATAAACAGATTCAAACAAATGAAAAAAAATAGAAGGCAATGTGAAATATCTCATTGGAAAAAAAAAAAACTGACTTAGAAAATAGATCCAAGAGAGAGAATTTAAACTTATGGAATACCTGAAAGCCATGATCAAGAACAGCCTGGAAATGATCCTTCAAGAAATTCTCAAGGGAAATTACCCTGATATTTTAGAAACAGAGGGCTAAAGAGAAATTCAAAGAATTCACCAATAGACTCTTGTAAAAGACCCCAAAAAGAAAACTCCTAGGCATATTGTAGCCAAATTCCAGAGCTCCCAGGTCAAGGAGAAAATACTACAAGCAGTCAGGAAGAAATGATTTCAGTATTGTAGAAACACAATCAAGATAACACAAGATCTAGCAGCTTCTCCATTAAGAGATCAAAGGATTTGTAACATGGTATTCTGGAGGTCAAAGAGGCTACCCAGCAAAACTGAGTATAATTCTTCAAAGGAAAATATGGTCATTCAATGAGATAGATAAGACTTTCAAGTATTTTTGATGAAAAAACAGAGCTGAACAGAAAATTTGACTTTCAAATACAAGAAGCAAGAGAAGCATGAAAAGGCAAACAGGAAAAAGAAATCATAGGAAATTTATTAAAGTTGAATTATTTACATTACTACATGCAAAAAACAATAATTGTAACTGATTAGACTCTTCTTAATGTGAGGATAGTTGAAGGGAATATATATGGATATATGCATATATATGTATGTATAGGAAGGTGTCTGTATGTATAAATACATATGTGAATGTGTTTACATGTGTGAAAATGTATACTTAGATGGAGGGAACAGGATCAGTTGAATGCTAAGGGATGATATCTAAAAAATAAAATTAAGAGGTGAGAGAGGAATATAATGAAAGAAGGAGAAATGGAGAGATAGAATAGGGTAAATTATCTCAAATAAAACAAGGAAGAGAACACTGTTACAATGGAGGGGAAGCGCAGGAAGGTGAAAGGTATTGGGTCGATCTTATTCTCATTGAATTTGGAGGAGTAAAAGCAGGGACTGGGTGTATGTTCCTGCACAACCACCTCATATAACTGTAAAATATGACTGTAAACAAATTTTAGAGCTACAGAACCCACAAAGTAACAGAGAGGAATGGAAAAGGAATAATATATACACTCAATTGGGTCTTTTACCCTACAGGAAAGTAGGAGGGAAGAAGATAAGAAGAGGGATGTCAGAAGGAAGGGCAGTTTGGGGGAGAGAGTAATTAGAAGCATACACTTCTGAAAAGGGACAGTCAAAGTAGAAAATAGAATAAGTAGGGTGCGGGATAAGATGGAGGGAAATATAGTTAGTCTTTTACTATATAACTACCATGGAAAAATTTTACATAACTACACATGTGCAAATTATTTTGAATTCCTTATCTTCCCAGTGGGGGTGGTTGATGAGGGAAGAAGGGAAAGAATCTGGAAATCAATGTTTTATAGGCAAATGTTATTTTTTAAATTATTTTTTACATGTAACTTGGAAATAAGGTTTACAGACCCTGGGGTATAGAAATCTATCTTGACCTACTAGAAAGTCAGATGAGGAGTGGCAGAGCATATAAGAGAGAGAAGATCAGAGAAAGGGGTATTCATTGGCTTGCTATCTTGGGATAGGGGTAGAGGAAAGACAGGGACAAAATTGGCAACTCAAAATGTTGTGGAAATGAATGCTGAAAACTAAAAATTAATTAATTATTTTGGGGGAAAGAAGAAATCATCAAGGAAAAGTGCCCTGAATTCCTAGAACCAGGGGTTAAACTAGTCATTAAAAGCACACATCAATCTCCCAAAGGAGATCACAAATTGAAAATATCAAGGAATATTGTAACAAAATTAAAAAAATATATATTATGTCAAAGAAAAAATACTGCAAGCAGCCAGAAAGAAATAATTTAAATATCATGGAAACACAGTCAGGAATAAGGAGGACCTTATACCTTCTACATTAAAAGAGCAAAGGCCTTGGGACTTTTTACATTCTGTAAAACAAGGGAGTTTGGATTACAACCAAGGATCCACTACCCAACAAAATTGAGCACAATTTTTCAGGATGGACCTGCAAGGAAATATGGGACTTCCAAACTTTCCTCATGAAAACACCAGAGTTCAACAGAAAATATGCTCTTCAAATACTTGACCGAAGAGAGACATAAAATTTAATATTAAAGAAAAAAAAAGTGTTATTCAATAAAAGTAAATTGTTTACATTCCTTCAAGGGAAGATGATACTTGTACCGCAGTAACTCTTGAGAATTTAATCCTGATTACAACATTTAGAAGGTGTATACATAGACAGAGGGCAGGGGTATAAATTGACTTTTATGTGATGATAAAAGCCTAATTAAGTGGTGAAAATGGATTGTACTAGAACAAAAGGAAAGTAGGAGGAAGAATAAAGTAAATTACATCACCTGAAGAGGCACAAAGACCTACTGCAGTGGAGGAACAAAAAGGGAGGGAGATGAGCATTGTTTGAACCTTAATCTCATCATATTTGGCTCAAAAAAGGAACAGCACACTCAGGTATAGAAATCTAACTTACATATTATGCAATAACAGGGGGAAAGGAAAAGAAAAGGAAGGGAGGGAATAGATAAAACAGAGGGAAGAACTAATAAAGGGAAAGGGAAAAAAGGGAGGAGACTGATAGAAGGGAAAGCAGATTGAGGGAGCCAGTTGCCAAATGCAAAATTCTATTGAGGAGGGAAAGGAGAAAGGAGAGACAAAAGCATAAACCTGGGAAAAAATAGGATGCAGAAAAAGACACAGACAAGTCGTCTTAACTGAATGTGAATGGAATGAACTCTCAGATAAAACAGAAGCAGATAGCAGAGTGGATTAAGAGCCATAATCCTACAATACATTGTTTACAAGAAACAATTTGAAGTAGAGGGATACACATAGTAAAAGGTAAAAAGTATATTATCAAGGATGGCCAAATGGCACAGTGAATAAAGTACCAGCCCTGGAGTTAGGAGGACCTGAGTTCAAATCTGACCTCAGACTCTTGACACACTTACTAGAGGTGTCACTTTGAGCAAGTCAACCCCAATCCCCTTCAAAAAGGAAAAAAAAATAAAGCTTATTATACTTTAGCTAAGTTTAGAAAAAAAAAAAGCAGGGGTAGATAGAGGTCTGAGCAAAGATGGTGAAGTAGAAGCAAGGCAGCTGCATTTGCAGCCACAGCTGCATGGCTGCATCAGGAGCTCCTGGCACATAAATAATAGGGGGACAAAGTGACCATTCAGAGGGTAATCTCTCTTGCTTTGACCTGCTTGGATGTGGGTAGCTTTCTTGGTGGTGGTACTGGTGTGAGAAATGCCAGTTTGCCATTGTGGTGTCTGTAGAGACAGTGACCTTCTCAAATCTCTGACCAAAATTTTGAAAACCCTAGTCATTTGGGCATGAATCTCTCCACTATGAAAACAGAGTTCTACCATGGGAAAGAGCTGAAAATTCAAGTAATTGACTAGCAATATAAAAAGAAGAGGAAGCAGAAACAGACCATAGAATTCTTTTTGGGGGAATAAAAGGATTAAAGCATGGAATAGGAGGAAGAAAACTAAATCAGAACTCCTGCATCAAAAGCTTCCAAAAGCAATTCCAGGGGGGTGGAGTCAATATGGTGTAGTGGAAAAAGGAATTCCATGGGGCTCCAGCTTCCACCTGCCCCAATTCATGTAAAAGGGGACTCTAGACAAATTTTGGAGATGCAGCACCCACAAAATGACACAGAGAAGCTAACCTCCCGTGGAGGACAGTCCAGAAGGCTGGGAGGAATCGGCAAGCTCAGCACTGTGGGAGCCAAAACCAGCCCCATACAAGCTGTAGGTTTTAGCCCCAGAGTGGCCTAACCAGCCTCTGGCTGGAGGCACTTCAGATCACCAGCAGTTGTGGTGGTTTCCACAATTATCAACATGCATGCTAAGGACAAAGTGAGATGTCAGTGCACTGTGCATTTTCGGGTGCAGTAGTTGGGAGTGTGTTCTGCTTCTGCCACTGGGGGCAGAAGCCACTGAGCTGCCGCAGCATGCAGCCACAACCAGGTGGCAGCTTCAGCTCCTGGATTGTAGAGTATAAGGGGACCACATGACAAGTCTGAGGGGTAATTGCTCTTGCTTTTATCTGCTTGGATCTGGATTGCGTTCTAGGGTGGAAGTCCTGGAGTGTGCAACCAGCTTGCTAGAGTATGTGGAGGCTTCAGAGAGGGTACCCAACTAGTAACTTTGGCAGCTGATAAAACGCCAGCATTTGGGACAAAGCTCCCCTGTCAGGAGGCAGAGTCCTACTATGACAAACACCAGGGGTCAAGAGACTGAATGGTGACATGAACAGGCAAATGAAGCAAATTAAACAGAGAAAACCAACTTTACACTCCTATTTTGACACACACACAAAAGGATCAAAGCATGGAACAGGAGGAAGAAAATGAAATCAGAACTCCTGCACCAAAAGCTTCAAAGAAAAATTTGAGCTGGTTAGAGGCTATAGAGGACCTTAAGAAGCAAAAAAGACAAATTGAGAAAAAATTGGAAAGAGAAATGTGAACGATGCAAGAAAATTATGAAATGAGAGTCAACAGACTGACTGAGGAAAATAACACCTTAAAAAAATAGACTGAATCAAATAGAAAAGAGGAGATAAAGCCAATAAGGAGAAGAATGCCTTAAAAGGCAGAATTTGACAGATGGAAAAAAAAAATATCAAAAGCTTACTGAAGAGAATCATCCCTTCAGAATGAGATTAGAGCAAATGGAAGCTAATGATTTTATGAGAAATCAAGATACTATTAAACAGATACAAACAAATGAAAAAATAGAAGGCAATGTGAAATATCTCATTGGAAAAATCAGTGATCCAGCAGAGATAATTAAAAAATTATTGTACTACCTGAAAGGAATAATCAGAGAAAGAACCTAGAAATAAACTTCCAATAAATTCTTAAGGAAAACTGCCCTGGTGTTTTAGAACCAGATGGCAAAATAGAGTTGAAAGAATTCACCAAACACCTCCAAAAAAAGGTCCAAAAAAGAAAACTCCTAGGAACATAAAAGGCAAGTTCTGAAATTCGCAGATCAAGGAGAAAATATTAAAAGGAAGCCAGGAAGAAACAATTTGAATATTGTGGAAACACAACCAGGATAACACAGGATCTGGTAGCTTCTATACTGAGGGATCGAAGGGCTTGTAATATGATATTCTGGAGATAAAAGAAGCTGGGATTAAAATCAAGAATCACCTACACAGCAAAACTGAGTATCATGTTTCAGGGGAAAATATAGTCATTCAGTGGAATAGAGAACTTTGAATTATTCTTGATGACAAAACCAAAGTTGATTAGAAAATTTGACATTCATATAAGAGAAGCATGAGAAAGTAAACAGAGAAAAGAAATAATAAGGAACTTAACAAAGCTGAACTATTTACATTCATACATGGGAAAAAAAATTAATTGTAACTAATGAAATTTTCTCAGTATGAAAAAAGTTGAAGGGAATAGAAATATGTATATATATTTTTGTTAATATAGGAGGGTATATGGACATATGAATACATATGTGAACATGTGTATATATGTTTACATATATACATAGATAGAGGGCACAGGACCAATTGAATAAGAAGGGATGATACTTAATAGGTGAAATTAAGAGGTGAGAGAGGAATATAATAAGAGGAGATGGGGAGAGATAGAATGGGGTAAACTCTCTCATAGAGAAGAGGTTAGGGGAAATGGTTAAAATGGAGTGGAAGAGTAGGAAGGCAAAAGGGAATAGGTCAATTTTATTCTCTTTGAATTTGGCTTAGGGTGGGAATGACATACACACTAAATGGGGTATCTCACACTACAGGAGAGTATGGGGGAAGGGGATGTCAGGGGGATGATGAAAGCAAGGGCAGTCTGGAAGGGAGAGAAACTGGAAGCACCCGCTTTTGAAAAGGTACAGGATCAAAGTAGAGAATAAAACAAGTGGAAGGTGGGATAGGATGGAGGGAAATATAGTCAGTCTTTCACAATATATATACTATGGTAATGTTTTACATAGCTACACATCTACAACCTATACTGAATTGCTTATCTTTGCAGTAAAGGTGGGTGACAAGAGAGGAAGGGAATAGATCTGGAATTCAAAGTTTTAAAATCAAATGTTTACAATATAAGGGTGGCTAGGTGGAGCAGTGAGTTAAGTGCTGGCCCAGGAGTCAAGAGGCCCTGAGTTTGGTTCCAGCCTCAGACATTTAACACCCACACAAAAAAACCAGCTGTGCAATCTTGGGCAAGTTACTTAACCCCAATTGCCCTCCAAAAGGCTATATATAAATATATATATATATATATATATATATATATATATATATATGTGTGTGTGTGTGTGTGTATATGTATATATATATATATATATATATATATATATATATAATCTTAGAGGAGGCCAGGTGGCTGAGCGAGTAAGAGCACCGGCTCCAGTGTCAGATGACCTGGGGATCAAATCTGGGCTCAGATACTTAGCACCACATCCAGAAATAACTGGCTGTGTAACCTTCAGCAAGTTACTTAACCCTGATTTAAAAAAAAGTTTACACTATATATATATATGTGTATATATATATATACACACACATATATATACATATATATGTATGTATTTATATATATATATATATATACTTATATATATATATATATAAACACACTGTTATCAATACTATTTTTCTATAATTGGGAAATAAGATATACAGGCACTGGAGCATAGAGATCCACCATGACCTACTGGAAAAGTCAAAGGAGATATGGGACAAGATATTGAAGAGAGCAGATTGGAGGAGTGGATGTGGGACTGCTATTTTGGGGATGTGGGTAGGGGAAAAATGGGGAGAAAGTTTGTAACTCAAAATCTGGTGGAAATAAATGATAGAAAGCAGAAGTGAATAAAGTATTTGAAAAAAAATAAATTAAAAAAATAAAAGTTTCCAAGAAAAATATGAACTGGTTACAGGCCATGTAGGAGATCAAGAAGGATTTTTATAATCAAGTAAGAGAATTGGAGGAAAAATTGGGAAGAAAAATGGGAATGATGCAAGAGAGATAATTTAAAAGTTATTAAGCCACCTGAAGCCCATGATAAGAAAAAAGAACCAAGAAATTATCCTTCAAGAAATTCTCAAGCTAAATTGCCATGATATTTTTGAACCAGAGGGAAAAATAGAAATTGAAAAAAATTCACCAATCCCCTCTTGAAAAATATTCCCAAAAGTAAACTCCTAGTGATATTTTTGCCAAATTCCAGAGTTCCCATGTCAAGGAGAAAATATTATAGGCATCCAAGAAAAACAATTTTAATATTATGGAAACACACCTAGGATAACACAAGATATAGCAGCTTCTACATTAAGGGATCATAGGGCATGGAATATAATATTCTGGAGGTGAAAGGAGCTGGGATTAAAACCAAGAATTACCTACCCAGCAAAACTATCATGTTTCAGGGGAAAATACGGTCATTCAGTGGAATAGAGGACCTTTGAGCATTAAAACCAAGAATAACCTATTCAGCAAAACTGAGTATAATGCTTCAAGGGAAAATATGGTCATTCAATGAAATAGATAAATCTTTCAAGTATTCTTGATGAAAAAAAAAAGGAGAGTTGGATAGAAAATTTGACTTTCAAATACAAGAAGCGAGAGATGCATGAGAAGGTTAACAGGGAAAATAAATCATAAGGAGCTTATCAAAGTTGAACTATTTACATTTCTACATGGTAAAAGGATAATTGTAACTCATGAGAATTTTCTCAGTAAGGAGACAGTTTAAGGGAATATATGTATGTATGTATGCATATGTGTATATATATATACATATGTGTGTATGTTTGTGTGTATATTTATCTAGGAGTGTATATATGCATATGAATATATATGTGAGTGTGTACATATTTGTGTATATGTATAAAAAGATATAGGGTATAGGATCAGTTGAATAGGAAGGGATAATATCTAAAATATAAAATTAAGAAGTGAGAGGAATATAATGAGAGGAGATAGGGAGAGATAGTATAAGGTTAATTATCTCTAATAAAATAGGCAAGAGAAAACTGTTATAATGAAGGGGATTGATGAGTGAAACTTACTCTCACTGAATTTGGCTTAAGGAGGGAATAATACACACACAAAATTGTATATCTTACCCTATAGGAAAGGGGATAAAAGAAGGGATGACAGAAGAAAGGGCAGTTTGTAATACTATAGCTAGAATATCTAGATCTATATCAAGTGATAACCATGTTAATGGACAATCTCGTTTTATCCCTATTCTTATTGGAAAGACCTGTCTCCTTTATTAACGTGTTTTATGTAGATAAAACCATACAATGAAAAATTATATTTGTTTCTACGATTCTAAATATTGTAAATAGAAATTGGTATTATATTTTGTAATATATTTATCAGAATCTTTTGATGTATTCATGTGATTATGTGATTTTTTTTATTATTTTACAATATAATCTCATATAATTATAGTTTTGCTAACACTGTACCAAACCAGCATTAATGGTATAATCCAATGTCATCCGTGTGTGTGTGTGTGTGTGTGTGTGTGTGTGTGTGTGAGAGAGAGAGAGAGAGAGAGACAGGGAGAGACAGAGAGAGACAGAGACAGAGAGACAGAGAGAGACAGAGACAGAGAGACAGAGAGAGAGAGAATGTATGTTGCAGCCTATTTTCTAACATTTTAATTAATATAATTTATAATATAATTTCTTTCCAATTGCATGAATAGCATTAGTCTGCAATTTTTATTTTCTGCTTTGCATATCTATACTTATCTACCAAAACTCTATTTTTATCATTGAAAATTTTGGAAAAATCACTTCCTTTTCTATTTTTCCAAATAGTTTATATAACATTGTATATAGCCAAATAATAGTTCATATGTAATATAATACATTGTAATATGCTTACCCATTTATTGTTTAGAATATACTTATGCTTATAAAATAATATGCTTATATATTTATTGAATTTAAATATAATTCATTTATAATTCAGTTTTGTGTAGTTTTCTCCCCTTTTATAGGAAATTATTTCTCAATTATTGTTATTTTTTTAATTTTCATAGAATTATGCTTTCCTCTCTTTTAAAAATTAGATTAGTCAATTTCACTTCTATTTCATTAGAATTCTTTGTAACTGAGCCCCTACTATCATTAATCACCTCAATGTAGCCCCACCCACCCACCCCCGCCTGCCCCTGCCAGTATTGTTAATGTATACTTTAGTTTTCAGAATTTCTATTTTGACACATGGCTGGGATTTTCTATTGCTCTCATTTGTTTGTTCAGTCATTTTTAATCATGTCTTACTCTTCATTGCCCCATTTGAAGTTTTCCTGACAAAGATAATGTAATGGTTTGCCATTTTCTTCTCCATGACAATTTATAGAAAAGGAAACTGAGGCAAACAGAGTTGAATAACTTACCCAGAGTCATAGAGTTAATAAGGGTTTAAGTCCAGATTTAAACTTAAAAAAATCAGTCTTCCTGATTCCAGGTCTGACATTTTATCCACTGTGTTACTAAAATAGTGATAGGCTTTTGTAAGTTGTTTTTGTTGTTGAGGTTTTTTTTTTTTTTGGCTTTTTGTTTTAGTTGAATAAATTAATTGATATATTTTCCTTTTTTTATTATGAATACATTTACAATAAAATATTCCTCTAAAGACTCCTTTAGCTACATTCCCAAAAGTTTTTTATATTGTATTTTTGTTTTTGTCATTTTATTGTTTGTTCACTGATTTACCAATTTTTTGGATAAAATTATTTATACTTCAGGTAAATTTATTTTTATAAAGATATTTTAAAGAATATATTTGCAGTACTTTGTGGTTAATAAAGTGTGCATTTTTTAAATTATTTTTTTATATTTCGTTTTTTTAGTTTACATCATTCATTTCCACAAGATTTTGAGTTAGACATTTTCTGCCTCTCTTTCCCCAACCCACCACTCCAAAACAGCAATCCAAATGTATACCGCCTTCCCCAATCTGCTCTCTCCCATAACCTCCCATATTCCCCCTCCAACTTTCTGGTAGGACAATATAGATGTCTATAGCCCAAAGCCTGTATATCTTATTTCCCAGTTGCATGTAATAATAATTATATTTTTAAACATTTTATTTTAAAACTTTGAATTCCATATTCTTTCCCTTCCTACCTCATCACCCAGCTTTACTGAGAAGACAAGCAATTCAACATAGGTTGTACATGTGTAAGTATGCAAAACATTTCCGTAGTGAATATATTGTGAAACTATATTTCCCTCCATCCTATCCCACCCCCCACTTGTTCTATTTTCTACTTTGACCCTGTTCTTTTTCAAAAGTGTGTGCTTCTAAATACCCTCCCCCCAATGTACCCTCCCCTTCATCATCCCCCCTCTCATCCTCTTCCCCCCTACTCTCCTATAGGGAGAGATATCCTACTTAGTGTGCGTGTCATTCCCTCCCTAAGACAAATTCAATGAAAGTAAGTTTGACTTATTCCCTTTTGCCTTTCTGTTCTTCCCTTCCATTGTAACAGTTTCCCCTAGTTTTTTTTCTATATGAGATAATTTACCCTATTCTGTCTCTCCCCATCTCTTCTCATTATATACCTCTCTCACCTCTAAATTTCACCTTTTAAGTATGATCTCTTCCTATTCAATTGGCCCCGTGCACTCTGTCTATGTATACCTGTACACATATATACACACACTCACATATGTATTCATATGCCCATATACACTCCTATGTAGACATATATGTGTATGTACATATACATGTATGTTTGTTTCTATATAAATATGTATACACACATTTATATTCCCTTCAGCTTTTCTCATACTGAGAAAAGTTTGACAACTTACAATGATAATTTTTCCGTGGACGAATGTAAAGAGTTCAATTTTGATAAGTTCCTTATAATTTCATTTCCCTGTTTACCTTCTCATACTTCTCTTGCTTCTCCCAACTGAATGTCAAATTTTCTATTCAACTATGATTTTTTTTCATAATGAATGCTTGAAATTCCTCTGTTTCACTGAATGACCCTATTTTCCCCTGAAACATGATACTAAGTTTTTTTGGGTAGGTGATTCTTGGTTTTAATCCTAGCTCCTTTGACCTCTGGAATATCATATTCCAAGCCCTTTGAAACCTTAATGTAGAAGCTGCCAGATCCTGTATTATCCTGATTGTGTTTCCACAATATTCAAATTGTTTCTTCCTGGCTGCTTGTAATATTTTCTCCTTGATCTGGGAACTCTGAAACCTGGCTATAATATTCCTAGGAGTTTTCTTTTTGGGATATTTTTCAAGAGGTGACTGGTGGAATCTTTCAACCTCTATCTTGCCCTATTGTTCTAAAAGATCAGGGCAACTTTCCTTCAAAAAATTCTTGAAGGATGATTCCTAGGTTATTTTTTTGATCATGGCTTTCAGGTAGTCCAATATTTTTAAAATTATCTCTCTTGGATCTTTTTTTCAGGTCAGTAATTTTTCCAATGAGATATTTCACATTGTCTTCTATTTTTTTAAATTTGGTTGGATCTGTTTAATAGTATCTTGATTTTTTTTTTTTGCTTTTTGGAGGGCATTTGGGGTTAACTGATCTTCCCAAGGTCACAAGGCTAGTTTTTTGTGTCAAGTGTCTGAAGCTGGATTTTAACTCAGGTCCCCCTGTCTCCAGGGCCGGTGCTCTACTTAGCCACCCTAAGTATCTTGATTCTCATAAAGTCACTACTTTCCATTTGCTCCAATCTAATTGTGAAGGAATTACTATCTTCAGTGATCGTTTGAAATTCTTTTTCCATCTGTCAAATTCAGCTTTTTAAGGCATTCTCCTCATTGCCTTTTTGAGCCTCTTTTGCCATTTGAGTTGTTCTATTTTTTTAATGTGTTATTTTCTTCAATCAGGTTGTTAATTCTCTTTTCATGAGTTTCTTGCATCATTCTCATTTCTCTTCCCAATTTTTCCTCCACGTCTTTTATTTGGTTTTCAAAGTCCTTCTTAAGCTCCTCTATGGCCTGTAAACTATTAATATATTTCTTGGAAGCTTTTGGTACATGAGTTCTGACATTTTTGCTTTCCTCCTATTCCATGCTTTGATCCTTTTTGTCCCCAAAATAGGAATCTAAGTTTTAACTGCTGTGCTTGTTTTGCTTCTTTTGCTTGCTCATGTTGCCACACAATAACTTGACTCTTGAGCTATTTGCCACAGTAGTATTCTGCTTCCAGAGAGGAGAGCTTTGTCCCAAATCGCTGGGGTTTTTCCAGCTGCTGGAGCTATTAGTTGGGTGCCCTTTCTGAAGCTTCCTCAGGCTCTGGCACCTGGTTGCACACCCCAGGACCTCCACCTAGGACAGCAATCCAGATCCAAGTAGGTTAAAGCAAAAGCTATTACCCCTCAGAATGGTTGCTTGGTCTCCCTCCAATCTCTAGGCAAGGAGCTCTGAAGCACCCATGTGGTAGCAGCTGCCATGCCTCGGCCACTTCTACCCCCAGGGTCAGAGTCCAAACCACACTTCTGGAACCACTGTTCCCAAAGTCCACACTGACTTTTTACTTTGCCTTGGCATTTGAGCATTGATAATTCTGGAAACCAAAACAGCTGCTGGTGATCCACTCTCCTGAAGTCCCTCCACCCATGGCTGGCCTGGCCCATCCTGAGGCAAAACCCATGGACTCATACAGGGCTGGGCTCTGCTCCTAGTGCACTGCAATGGACCTTTCCTTTCCACCTCCCAGGCAGCCCTCAGCAGGAGATTTGTTTCTCTCTTTCACTTTGTGGGTTCTGTAGCCCTTGTTTGTTTAGAGCCATATTTTACAGGTATTTGAGGTGGTTATAGGGGGTGAGCATGGAGTTTTCCTGCTTCTATGGCACTAACTTGGCTCCACCATTCCACAAAGTGTGCACTTTATATTTGTACTATTAGCTTTTTGTAGTTTTATTATTTCTAAACATGGCCTAAATATAACATGCTTGTCTAAAAATTAAACAAAAATTGGTAACCTGAGAAAACAGGAAAATTATAAATGTTGTAGAAGATGTGGGAAATTTGTAACACTGATGCATTGTTGGTGAAGTTGTGAACTGATCTATCCATTCTGGAGAACAATTTGGAATTATGCCCACATGGCTGTAAACCTGTGTGTACCATTTGATCCTGAAATACCACTATGATGCCTGTATCTCAAAAAGATCATAAAAAGGGGAAAGGACCCACATATCCAAACACACACACACACACACACACACACACACACACACATATATATAAGCTCTTTTTGTTGTGACAAATAATTCGAAATTGAGTAGATGTCCATCAGGTAGGGAATGACTGAACAATTTGTGGCATATGAAAGTAATGGAATATTATTTTTCCACAAGAAATGGCAACCAGGGGTGGAGACAAGACAGGGGAGTCGAAACACGACTTCTGTGTGGCTCTGGCTTCTATCTCCTCCAATACTTGTATAAATGACTCTAAACAAACTTTAGAGCTACAGAACCCACAAAGTGACAGAGAGAAACAATTCTCCCACTGAAGAAAGCCCAGAGAAGCCCACAGAAAGGGTCCATGGCAGCACGCTGGGAGAAGAGCATGGTCGTGATTGAGTGTGGTTTTAGCCCCAGGGCAGCCCAGATCAGCCCCAACTGGAGCAGTCTTCACAAGTAAGCAAATCACCAGCATCTGTAGCTATTTGCAGACTTCTCAAACCACAAATGCCAAAGACAAAGTAAAAGGTCAATATATAACATTGTTAGGAACAGGGGGAGGATGCTCTGGTTGCTTCAGCAAGAAGTTGCTGAATTACTGCTTCTGATGTACCTGGCCTGCAGATAGTAGGGGACCAAGTAACTATTCACAGGGTAATCACTTTTGCTTTGATATTCATGGATCCAGATTGCGGTCTTAGGTGGTGGTCTTGCTGTGTGTGACCAGTGAGCCAGAGCATGGGGGGGGAAATGTAGAGAGGGCACCCATCTAATATCTCTGGTAGCTGCAAAAACACCAGAAGCAGAGTACTACTGTGAAAAAGAGCTCAAAAATCAAGTAATTCGCTAGCAATATGAGCAAGCAATGGAAGGACAAAGAAATGATAGAATCCTTTTTTGGAGCAGAGAGTATCAAGGGATGGAGCCAGAGCAACACAGTGAACTCAGAACTCCTGCATCAAAAGCCTCCAAGAAAAATATGAACTGTTTATAGGCCATGGAGTAGCTTAAGATGTATTTTGAAAATAAATTAAGAGGGGCAGCTAGGTTTCGCAGGGAATAGAGCACTGCCCCTGGAGACAGGAGGATCTGGGTTCCAATCCAGCCTCAGACAATTAACACAAAAATTAGCCATGTGACCTTGGGTAAGTCACTTAATGTGAATTACCTGCAAAAAAAGAAACAAAAACAAAAAGAAAATCAACTAAGAGAAGTGGAGGTAAATTTAGGGAGAGAAATGAGAATGATGTAAGAAAATCATGAAAAACAAGTCTGCTAAAAGAGACTCAAAAATACACTGAAAAAAATAACACCTTAAAAATTAGAATAAGTTAAAAAGCAAAAGAGGACCAAAAAGCCAATGAGATAATAATGCTTTAAAAAGCCAAATTTGCGAAATGAAAAATGAACTTCAAAAACTCACTGAAGAGAATAATTCCTTCAGAATTATATTGGAGCAATTTTAAGCTAATGACTTTATGAGAAATCAAGATGCTATAAAACAGATCCAAACCAATGAAAAAAAAATAGAAGGCAATATGAAATATCTCATTGGAAAAACAACTGCCCTGGAAAATAGATCCAGGAGAGATAATTTAAAAATTATTGGTCTACCTGAAAGCCATGATCAGAAAAGAGTCTAGACACCATCTTGCAGGAAATTATCAAGCAAAATTGCCCTTACATTCTAAAACCAGGAAGCAAAATAGAAATTGGAATAATTCACTGATCACCTCTTGAAAAAAGATCCCAACAAGAAAATTTTTAGGAATATCGTAGCCAAATTCCAGAGTTCCCTGGTCAAGGAGAAAATACTGCAAGCAGTCAGGAAGAAACAATTTGAGTATTGTGGTAACAAAATCAGTATAACACAAGACCTCGTAGCTTCTACAATATGGGATCGGAGGGATTGGAACATGATAGATAGAGGTCAAAGGAGCTAGGACTAAAATCAAGAATAACCTACCGAGCAAAACTAACTATAACATAAAAATATAATCAATGAAATAACAGACTTTCAAGCATTCTTGATAAAAAAATAACCTGACCTGTACAGAAAATTTGACTTCCAAATACAAGAAGCAAGAGAGGAATGAGAAGGTAAAGAAGGAAAAGAAATCATAATGAAGTTATTAAAGTTGAACTATTTACATACCAACATGGAAAAATGATAACTGTTTCTCATAAGACTTTTCTCAGTATGAGGATAGCTGAAGGGAATATGTGTGTGTGTCTGTATACATACATACATACATACATATATAATATATATACACACATATATATGTATAGGAAGATATATGTGTACATATATATGTGAGTGTGGGCACTTGTATGTTCATGTATACATAGACAGAGGGCACAGGATGAGTTAACTACGAAGGGATGACATATGAAAAATAAAATTAAGAGGTGAGAGAGGAATGTAATGAGAGAAGGAGATAGTGAATATAGAAGAGGGTAAATTATCTCATGTAAAAAGCAAAACTGTTACAATGCAGTGGAACAGCAGGAAGGTAAAAGGGAATGGGGCAACCTGATTCTCATAGAATTTGGCCTAAGGAGGAAAAAACATACACACCCAAGTAGGTATCTTAACCAACAGGAAAATAGGGGATAAAAATGTAAAGTAAGGGATAAAAATGGAGAGTCTACAAGGGAGGGCAGATTGGGGGGGACGGTAGTTAGAAGTAAACATTTATTTTTTATTTTTTTTTCTATTTCATCTGCTAAATTTCAAATTCTTTGCCACCACAAAAAGAGCTGCTATAAACATTTTTGTACATGTGGGTCTTCCTCCCACTTCTATGATCTCTTTGGAATATAACTCTAGGAGTGGTATTGCTGGGTCAAAGGATATGAAAGTATTTAGAGCCCTTTGAGCATAATTCCAGATTGCTCTCCAGAATAGCTGGATCAGTTCACAACTCCACCAGCAATGCATTAGTGTTCCAATTTGAGCACATCCTCTCTAGCATTTGTCATTTTCCTGTTTTGTCATCTTAGCCAATCTGACTGGTGAGATGTGGTACCTCATAGTTGTTTTGATTTTCATTTCTCTAATCAATAGTGATTTAGAGCATTTCTTCAGGTGCTTATAGATATCATTTATTTCTTTCTCTAAAAATTACCTGTTCATATCTTTGACCATTTATCAATTGGGGAATGGCTTGTATTCTTATAAATTTGACTCAATTCTCTGTATATTTTAGAAATGAGTCCTTTGTCAGAGACATAGGTTGTAAAGATTCTTTCCCAATTTCCCACCTCCCTCTTAATCTTGGTTACATTGGCTTTGCTTGTACAGAAGCTTTTCAATTTCATATAGTCAAAATTATCCATTTTATATTTTATAATGTTCTCTAATGCTTGTTTAGTCATAAAGTCTTTCCCTCTCCACAAATCTAACAGGTAAACTATTCCTTGTTTTAGGAGACTGCTTACAGTATCAACCTTTATACCTAGATCATGCATCCATTTAGACTTGATTTTGGTATATGGTGTTAGATAATGGTCTATGCCCAGTTTCTGCCATACTGTATTCCATTTTTCCCAGCAGTTTTTGGCAAGTAGTGAGTTCTTATCCCAAAAACTAGGGTCTTGGGGTTTATCAAACAAGAGATTACTCTAGTCGTTGAATTCTGAATCTTGTGTTCCTAATCTATTCCACTGATCCACTCCTCTATTCCTTAGCCAGTACCAAGTAGTTTTGATGACTGCCACCTTATAATACAGATTTAAATCTGGTATAGCTAGTCCACCTTCCCTAGTATTTCTTTTCATTAATTCCCTTGATATTCTGGTCCATTTATTCTTCCAAATGATTTTTTTTTACTATTTTTCTAGCTGTATAAAGTAGATTTTTTAAAAATTAATTTGTATGATAATAAATATATAATTTAATTTAGGCAAAATTGTCATTTTTATTATATTAGCTGGACCCAGGCATGAGCAATTGATATTTTTTCCAATTAGTTAGATCTAACTTTATTTGTGTGAAAAGTGTTTTGTAGTTGTGGTCATATAAGTCATGGGTTTGTTTTGGCAGGTAGATTCCAAATATTTTATAATGTCTACAGTCACTTAAAATGGGATTTCTCTTTCTATCTCTTGCTGTCGAATTTCATTGGAAATATATAGGAATGCTGAGGATTTATGTAGGTTTTTTATATCCTGCAACTTTGCCAAACTTATTTATTGTCTCAAGTAGTTTTTTTACTTGATTCTCTAGGATTCTCTAAGAGTATAATCATATCATCTGCAAAGAGTGATATCTTGGTCTCTTTTTTGCCTAATTTGATTCCTTTGATTACTTTTTTTCTCTAATTTCTACTGCTAACATTTCTAGTACCAGACTGAATAAGAGGAGTGATAGTGTACACACTAGTTTCACCCCTGATCTTATTGGAAATGTTTCTAGCTTCTCCCCATTATATATAATACTTGCTGATTGCTTTAAACAAATGCAACCTATTATTTATAAGGAAGGGTCCACTTATTCCTATACTTTCTAGTGTTTTTAATAGGAATGGATGTTGTATTTTGTCAAAAGCTTTTTCTGCATCTATTGAGATGATCATGTGGTTTCTGGTAGTTTTATTGTTGATATTATCAATTATATTGATGGTTTTCCTAATATGAAACCATCCTTGCATTCCTGGAATAAGTCCTACCTGATCAAAGTGTATTATTCTTGAGATAAGTTGCTGTAGTCTTTTTTCTAGAATTTTATTTAGAATTTTTTCATCTATATTCATGAGGGAGATTGGTCTCTAATTTTCTTTCTCTGTTTTATCTCTTCCTGATTTAGGTATCAGTACCATATTTGTGTCATAAAATGAATTTGGTAGGACTCCTTCTTCACTAATATTCCCAAATAGTTTGTAAAATGTTGGAATCAATTGTTCTTTAAATTTTTTATAGAATTCACTCGTAAATCTGTCTGGCTCTGGAGATTTTTTCCTACGGAGTTGACTGATGGCTTGTTCAATTTCTTTTTTCTGAGATGAGGTTATTTAAGTAATTTACTTCCTCTTCAGCTAATCTGGGCAACTTGAATTTTTGTAAATATTCATCCATTTCCCTAATATTGTTAAATTTATGTAAATACAATTGGGAAAAATAATTCTCAATTATTGTTTTGATTTCCTCTTCATTGGAGGTAGATTCACCCTTTTCATTTTTAATACTCATAATTTGGTTTTATTCTTTCTTTTTTTTATCATATTGATTAAGGGTCTATCATTTTTTTTCATAAAACCAGCACTTAGTTTTATTTATTAATTAAATAGTTTTCTTAATTTCAATTTTATTAATCTCTCCTTTGGTTTTTAATATTTCTAATTAATATTTAATTGGGGATTTTGAATGTGTTCTTTTTTTAAGTTTTTCAATTCCATGCCCAATTGGTTGACCTCCTTTTTTCTAAATTTAATCATGTATGCACTCAGGGATATAAAACTTCCCCTAAGAACTGCCTTTAATGCATCCCACAAATGTTGGTATGTTGTCTCATTTGTCATTGTCTTGAATGAAATTACTGATTGTTTCCATAATTTCTTTTTTGACCCACTCATTCTTTAGGATTAAATTGTTTAATTTCCAGTTAGTTTTTGTCTGTCTTTCCCTGGCCCTTTATTGCATATAATTTTATTGCATCACATTGTGAGAAGGATGCATTTAATATTTCTACCTTACTGCATAGAATTGTAAAATTTTTATGCCCTAACACATGGTTAACTTTTGAGTATGTACCATGAACCAGTGAGAAGAAAGTATATTCCTTTTTATGCCCATTCAGTTTTCTCCAGAGATCTATCATACCTATCCTCTCTAAAATCCTGTTCACCTCCTTAACTTCTTTCTTGTTTATTTTGAGGTTAGATTTATGAAGTTCAGAGAGGGGGAGATTAAGGTCTCCCACTAGTGTAGTCTTCCCATCTATTTCTTCCTCTAATTTCTTACCTTCTCCTCTAAGAATTTGGATGCTACATCACTTGGTGTATATATTTTAAGTAATGATATTGCTTCATTCTCGATGGTGCCTTTTAACAGAATATAATTTCCTTCCTTATCTCTTTTAATTAGGTCTTTTTTTTTTGCTTATGCTTTATCGGAGATAAGGATTGCTACCCCTGCTTTTTTTTTTTACTTTAGTTGAGTTATGATATATTTTACTCCAGCCTTTTCCCTTTACCCTCTGTGTATTCCTCTGGTTCATATGTGTTTCTTTCAAACATCATCTTGTAGGTTTATGATTTCTAATCCATTCTGCTATCCATCTCTGTTTTATGGGAGAGTTCATTCCATTCAAATTTACAGTTATGATTGTTATCTGTTTATTTCCCTCCAATCTATTCCCACCCCTGTTAAAGTTCATATTTTCCCCCCTTCTCCCCCTTAAAAGTTTTCCTTTTCACCACCGCCTCCCTCAGTATTCCCTTATCGGGCCCCTCCCTTTTCCTCCCCTTTCCCCTTACTTCTTCCCTCCCTACCAACCCCTCTTTTTCGTAGCCCTTTCCCCCTCCTACTGCCTGTAGGATATTTTTATACTTAATGAAGTATGTTATTTCTTCTTTGCACTAAGAGTGACAGGAACAAATCTCATGCAAACCTCTTCTCCCTCCCCTCTTTCACTCTAAAATGATACTTTTTTCATTTCTTCTCCATAGAGTCCTAAACTTAACTGGTTGTTATTCCCTCCTTGTGAAAGAAAGAAAGAAAGAAAGAAAGAAAGAAAGAAAGAAAGAAAGAAAGAAAGAAAGAAAGAAAGAAAGAAAGAAAGAAAGAAAGAAAGAAAGAAAGGAAGGAAGGAAGGAAGGAAGGAAGGAAGGAAGGAAGGAAGGAAG
>NW_027187308.1:3038791-3050389 GCF_028583685.1 Petaurus breviceps papuanus | reverse complement strand
AAGGAAGGAAGGAAGGAAGGAAGGAAGGAAGGAAGGAAGGAAGGAAGGAAGGGAGGGAGGGAGGAAGGAAGGAAGGAAGAAAAAAAGAAAGAAGATCTGGAACTCTATTATATCATTAAATGACCATCTCTTTGCCCGGAATTACACGCTCAGTCTCACTGGGTATGTGATCCTTGGTTGTAACCTGAGCTCTTTTGCCTTCCAGAAAATTGTATTGCACTGCCTCCGATCTTTCAGTTTAGAAGCTGCCAAATACTGTGTGATCCTCACTGTGGACCCTCGATATTTGAATTGTTTCTTTCATGCTGCTTGAAGTATTTTCTCTTTTATCTCGTAGTTCTGGGGTTTGGCCACAATATTTCGAGGACTTTTCAGTGTGGGATCTCTTTCATCAGGTGTCTGGTGGATTCTCTCGATTTTTATTTTACCCTCAGGTTCTAGTATCTCAGGGATGTTTTCCTTAACGAGCTCTTGGAGGATATTTTCCAGGCTCATTTTTTCATCATGATTTTCTGGTAGGCCTATGATTCTCAGATTGTCTCTCCTGGATCTGTTTTCCAGGTCAGTTATTTTTTTCATTGAGGTCTTTTACCTCTTTTTCTAATTTTTCATTATTTTTTGTTTGACTAATTCTTGGTTCCTCATAGAGTTATTTGTTTCCATTTAGTTGATTCTAGTTTTTAGCAAATCATTTTCCTTTATTAGTTTTTGGAGCTCCTTTTCCATATCATACACTTTTATCTTTAGAGATTTTTTCTTCATTATAATGTTTTTCTAATTCTGCTATTTTTGTTTTGAGAGAATTAATCTTTTTGTCTTCTATCTCTCTCATTTGGTTTTCAAAGTTCCTTTTGATTTCATCTAGGAGAGCCTTCTGTGCTTGGGACACATTCCCTATTGATGTTTCAGCTGTGGGTGTGGAGTCCACATTGTCTCCCTCTGAGGTTGGTTCCTCCCTCTGATGATAGTAAGACTCCAGAGTCTTTGTCTTTGTAGTCTGATTTCTACCCATTTTGAGGCAGGGCCCTAGCCACACACTTCCTTTAGGGATACCAAGCCTTTACTATAAAGGGTTTGCCTGCAGCAAAAGTTAATATGTTTTCAGGGTCAGTAGTGGGGTTTGGAGCAGGTGAGGTTCACTCTGTCATCCTGGTCTGTGGAGGTCCTGATAGGGGCTTTTTTTTTTAATTTCTGGGCTGTGAAGTGGTAGCCTCAGGAATATTTTCTGTCCAGGACAGGGGCCCCTGTATTTGCTTCTTATCTAGCTCTTTCCAGTTCCAGCCCTTTGGTGATAGGCCTGATTGTGGCCCTTTTGGTTGCTGGGATGACTTGTCCTCTGAGCTGATCAGGCCCCTTCCGGGCCTGCCTCTGCCGGCCTCACCTTCCGGGCCTGACTCTGATCAGAAGTAAACATTATTTAAAAGTGGTAGGGTCAAAGGAGAAAATAGAATATGTCAGGGGCGGGATAGGATGGAGGGAAATACAATTAGTCTTTCACAATATAACTACTATGGAAATGATTTGGGTAACTACACATGTACAATCTATATTGAATTGATTATCTTCCTGGGGAGGGTTGGGTGGGTGAAGAGGGAAGAAAGGAAAAAGTATCTGGAAGATTTTTTTTTCATGTTTAAAAATTTTTTTATTTCTTTCTTTGATGTTTACCTGCATCTGGGAAATAAGATATAAACATACTACGGTATGAAAACCCATCTTGCAACTCTCGTTTTTTCATCAAGAATGCTTTAAAGTCCTAGAAAATTTGACATTCAGATACAAGAAACAAGAGAAGCATGAGAATGTAAACAGCGTAAAGAAATCATAAGGAACTTATTGAAGTTGAACTATTTACATTCTTATATGGAAAAACAATAATTGTAACTTATGAAACTTTTCTCAGTATTTGAAGGGATTAGAAAAATATATATATATGAGGGTATATGGGCATATGAATACATATGTGGATATGTGTATATATGTTTACATGTATACATAGATAGAGGGCACACAACTAATTTAACAGGAAGGGATGATACTTAAAAGGTGAAATTAAGAGGTGAGAGCAATATAATGAGAGGAGATGGGGAGAGATAGAATGGGGTAAACTATCTCATACAGAAGAGGCAAGGGAAAAAGGTTACAATGGAGGGGAAGAATAGGAAGGCAAAAGGGAATGGGTCAACCTTATCCCCATTGAATTTGGCTTGACGAGGGAGTGAAATACACACTAAATAGGGTATCTCACCCTCCAGGAGAGAAGGGGGTGAAGGGGATGATAGAGGGGATGATGGAAGGGAGGGAAGTCTGAAGCCCCCACTTTTGAAAAGGCATGGGTTCAAAGTAGAGAATAGAACAAGTGTGAGGTGGGATGGGAGGGAGAGAAATATAGTCAGTCTTTTACAATATATCTACTATGTTATTGTTTTGCATTAGCCACACTTGTACAACCTATACTGAACTGCTTATCTTCCCAGTAAGGGTGGATGACAAGGAAGGAAGGGAATGAATCTGGAATTGAAAGTTTTAAAATCAAATATTCAAATACATATACATATATATATATATATATGTGTGTGTGTGTGTGTGTGTGTGTGTGTGTGTGTTTGTGTGTGTATGTTTATAAATATACATATATATCTACTATTATTAATACCTTCTTACATGTAATTGGGAAATAAGATATACAGGCACTGAGGGAGTATGGGAGTAAACATGGGAGAGAGCAGATTGGAGGAGGGGATATCCTGTGGGACTGCTATTTTGGGGCAGTGGGTAGGGGAAAAACGGGGAGAAAATTTGTAACTCCAAATCAGGCAGAAATGAATGATGTAAATCAGGAGTTAATAAAGCATTTAAAAAAGAAGTTAATAAGAATAAATTATCAAGGATGATAAAAAAAATAAAACCCATCTTGCCCTACTAGAAAGTTAGGGGGTAGGGGTATTCAGTAGGCTTGCTCTATTTTTGAGGGGGTAGAGGAAAGACAGGGAGAGAAAAAAAATGTAACTCAAAATCTTATGGAAATGAATATTGAAAACTAAAAAGAAATAAATTTAAAATTTGAAAAAAAAAAAAGCAAAACAAACATCAAGCAGACCGACTTCAGAGGAACCTGGAATGATTTTTATTAATGGGTACTGAGTGAAGTGAACAGAAGTAGGCGAACACTGTACCCCATAATAGCAACACTGCATGATGACCAACTTTGTTAGACTTAACTCTTCTGAGCAATGCAATTATCTAAGACAATTCCAAAAGACTCATGATGGAAAATCCTATTCACATATAAAGAAAGAACTGTTGAGTCTGAGTGCAGATTGAAGAATACTATTTTTTTTAATTTTTGGTTCTTGTTGTGTGTGTGTGATTTCTTTCTCATGGTTCTTCCCTTTGGTTCTGATTATTTTTTACAACATGATTAATGCAGAGATATGTTTAATATGATGATACATGTATAGCCTATATAAGATTATCTGCCATTTTAGGAAGGGGAGACTGAAATGAGGGGGGATTTAGAATTCAAAATATTTTAAAAGTTAATGTTGAAAACTAAAAATAAATAAATAAACTAATTTTAAGAAAGAAGTATCAAACTCCACAGAATGAAAAAAATAGAAATTTTAAATATTTAATTGGAAAAGACAAATGAACTCAAAAATAGATCAAGTACAGACAATTTCTGAAACACTGGATTCCCTGAGAAAAATAATCATAAAGGAAGCTGGATTCATCTTTCTAGAAATTATTAAAGAAAATTGTCTTGATATCCTGGATCCAGAGGTGAAAACAGGCACTAAAAGAAACCATTAGTCACCTTAATAAAGAGATCAAAAATTAAAATGCAAAGGATTATTGTACTCCAATTTCAGAATTATCAGGTGAAGGATAAAAAAAAATATTTCAAGGGGTCAGAGAGAAAAAATTCAAACATCAAGGAGATACAATTAGGATTACACAGGACTTAACAGCTACAATATTAAAGGATCACAAGTGATGCATCATGATACATAGGAAGGCAAATGGTCTAGGACTATCACCAAGAGTCACCTACCTGACAATATTAAACATAATAGGATTTCAAGCTTTCATAAGGAAAAGACCAGAACTGAACAACAACAAAAAAATGTTCTCCAATACTGAAACCCAAGAGAAGACTAAAAAGGGAATAGAAAACATAATGGATTTGATGAAGATGAACTGTCTACATCACCAAATGGGAAGATGATACTTGCTAATTCTTTTTCTTTATAGAGGGGGCAAGGCAGGGCAGTTGCGGTTAAGTGATTTGTCCAAGGTCATATGGCCAGGGCTCTATTCACTGTGCCACCTAGCAGCCCCAATACTTGTTAATTCTTCTTTAAATAAAATTTTATGCTTATTTTTACTTTACATCATTCATTTCCACAAGATTTTGAGTTACAAATTTTCTCCCTGTCTTTCCCCTGTCCACCACCCCAAAAGAGTGATCCCACTATATACCCCCACCCCCAATCTGCGCTCTCCTATATCCTCTCTCATTCCCTCTCTGACTTTCCAGTAGGACAAGATGAATCTAGATACCCCAGGGTTGTCACATATTTCAAAGTATATTGTATGATTTTAGTATAGGCATCATAAATACTTTAGAGGAGATCCTTTATTGTAACATTTTGCTCTTTAAATGAAGTGCTTTTAAAATATTCAATAAGTGATAAAACATAATAGATCTTGTATTTTCCACATTCTTCAGTCAGGTAACTAAGGATAAGGTCACCTATAGATTATTGTTGTCAAAAGTCTTCCTTTCCCCTTGCTCAACCTTTAGTAGAAACGCCCTCTACTTAGGTATAATGGGGATTCAATGAATGGTCATTGATAGCACATATTCTTCTCTCACATTTTAATTTTATATTTTAAATATATATGTGTGTATATATAAATACATGTGTATGCATGTATATTATACATAATAGAGATAAAGAGAAATATATGAGTATATATGTAAATATATATATAGTGGTATGTGTGTGTGTGTGCGTGTGTGTGTGTGTGTGTGTGTGTGTGCACTAGGGTCAGATAGGTGGTACAACAGATACAGATCCAGGTTTGGAGTCAGGAAGACCTGAGTTCAAATCTGAAGAGAGAAATTTACCAGGTGTGTGACTCTGTGCAAATCATTTAACCCTATATGTCCTAATTTTCTCATCTGTATAATGAACTGGGAGAGGAAATGACAAACCACTCTGGTGTCTTTACCAAGAAAGTTCCAAAAGGGGTGGTGAAGAGCTAAACATGACTGAAAAAACTCAACAGCAAAAATAAATTCCATACACTATTAGGTGTATATGTGTTTGTGCATGTAATGGTAATGGAGATTTGAAGATATTCCCTGCCCTTAATAGGCCAAATGAAATCACATGGAGCCCATGGTGGGAGGAGCTTGCTGAAAGTGTAGAACCAGAAGGGTGCACCAGGAAGGAGCCCAAGAGAGCCAGAATTCCTGGAAGCAAGAAGCATGGGGGTTGAGCATTTAGCATGAGTGAGAGAATAGCATTCTTGCTTAAGGGAGCCTGTGTTTTTTGCACTGGTTATGTGTACCAACTTTGTGATTACTATGATGAATCTGGCTTTCTGCTTTCGGGATTCATCTTTCTGGTATTTGAATAAATGCTTTGATTCTGTCCTCCATGTGAAGAGTCTGTTACATTCTGTGATCCACAACTATACCAGCATATTCATAGCTGCCATGGGTGCTGTGAATATCACATTGGCGTTATAGTGCAATGCCTATAATTCCTAATGTTGCATAATTATTACCTCCTTCATGCCTCTACCATGACCACTCCTCTCTTTAAGGATAGTATATATTAGTTTCCCCATTTTATCTACCACTTGTTAACCCCAGAGGATCAAGGTATTCCCTTTATTGATATGGGTTGATGCTCTGGGAAACACAACTCTTTTTATGTATTCAATAACTTTATGAAATAAGTTTAGATCTTAAGTAAGTACTTGTTTTTACCTGTTTCTGTTAATTATGGTAGTGAGAGAGAATTTAGGACAACAGCTAAGGAATTATCAAACATGAGAACATTTCACTTACTCATCCAAGAGGTTTAAATCAATTCAAATATTTCCTCTATCTCTTCTTTCTTATTAATGAAATATTATTCTGTTTGGTGGCCTTTTCTTATAGCTGCTACAATTCAGAAGTGTAAGACCTCTTGTAGAACTAGTCTAATGTAGGAGAAGCTGTTTTAGTGTCTAAACAGGTGTGGCTATAAAATGATCCTATAAACTTTTTTTGTAATGGTTTTCTCATGCTTCTGAAAACTGGCTCTGAAGACAACCTTAAAAGACAGTTCTAAAAATATCTTGAGCAATGGAAGCCTCATTTGGCATAAAAAAACGTTTCATTATGTTACACCTATATCCTGTTAGCATGGTATAAACTCTTATAGTACACTTACAGTATTCCCAAGGATTGGTGGACTATGAAAGGAATGGGGAAAGATGGAAAAAAATCAGAAAAAAGATGTTGATTTTAATAAAAATATCTTACAACTATCTATTGAAAAGAGAAAGTAGTACCTAAGATCTTTTAGTAAATGACATCACCAGATACATTTTCACAGCATATTCTGAAGTTCTTGTCAATCACTGTGCATATTGACTATGATTCACATGTCTGTGTCAAAATTCATCATTAACATTTTATGTATGTAGACTCATTTTAGAAGGATTATACACTTTAATGAATTTTTTCAAGCTATCCCAACACTGTTATTTAAAGCCTTAATAATGTTTTGCAGCAACATGATTGCCTAAAGCAGTAGTCAGTGAATACTAAAATGACTTCCTGAAGAATAAAAATATGAAGCCTACACTAGTAGGAAAAGAAGAAGAAATTTGTAAGTCAAGTGCTCGAAAATGAAGCTTATATTTTGAGCCCTGGGAGTCATGAAGAAACATTGTTTTCCTTTTCAGTTATCAGAAGACCTTATTAGAGGAACTTGTTAGTGAATAAAACAGTCAATCTATGCTTACAGCTGTATATTCTCATTTATCCCCAACATTCTGTGTTTGATCTGTGAACATCTGGACTAAAGATGAGAAAGTGTTTTCAAAGAAAACAATCAACACTTGAGGAAAAATTGCAGAGCTTTTGAATCAAAACAATGTATTTTCTTGGAAATGTAGTGGAAAGCAATTTCAAGATATTCAGATACTGATGTTAACATGTCTCTTTAGGTTTAGATGACAGTTAGCATAAATATTAATGACAATTTCATTAAAACTTGATTTCCTACAAAAGTGAATTATTCTTTATTCATTTTTTTGCAATTCTAACTGTTTTTCCCTATTGAATATGTGCAGCATCATACAAAATTACAATATATGACATCTACTTTATTACACGCATGGAAAAACAAACTTTTTTTTCAGAATACTGCCCTTTATGAGAAGCAAGAATTAGGCCAGCCCATACATGAGATTAGAGTTATCAATAATTTCTTGATAAAGTATTTCTCATGATTCCTTCTTTTCTTCCTTACTTCCTTATATTGCAATTAATTATTTCTCCGTGTTAATATTAAATACTCCAAAACATATATTTAATAGTTCTGAAACAATTTGTCATCATGTGTGAAGAGCTACTTACATAGTAAAGAATCTGTTGATATACACACTTCTATGTGACTGTCATTAGTTTACTGTAATAGCTTTACTCTAAGTGATTCCTTTACAGAAAATATATAAATACTATGGTTCCCAGCATTATGATATCATAGCACATATAAATACTAGGAGAAGAGAAATACATCCTTTTAAATGAGGAGTTTATAGTTGTCTTGTGGATATGTTCCAGCTAGAGGATGAGCAGCTCATAATTCTTCTTTGACAGAATAAATGGTAAATCCATGATTCCTATCAAGCATTGTAGAAAATCCAAACAACCAAATCCATATGGCATGCTTTGCCTAGGGCATTTCTGATGTACTGGTTGATTTAATTGTTATACACTTGGGATCTTCTGAACTACTGATGGCAAATATGAGTGATTCTAATAAGATAAATATTTCTCAGTATATTTACCAGTTGATTACTGCTATTTCAAAAATAGTAAATTCTCATCTTTAGTCATCCAGAGACTGTAATATAACTTGAAAGAAAATATTTCACCTTTAACTTGTGGCTTGTGAAAAGTAAATTGTAGATTCTGAAGTCATAGATGCACTCAATTGATCATCACGTCTTATAAATATACAATATTTAAATTACAATTGTGCTTCAGAAGGAATCTAGTTTTCTACACAATACATATATACATATATTCTATGCACATACATATATATACACATATGCATAAAGATACATAGATGATAGATAGATAGATAGATAGATAGATAGATAGATAGATAGATAGATAGATAGATGAATGAATGAATGAATGAAACAAAGGTTTTTGTAGGTAGTATGGGAGAAGGCAGCAGACAGAAAAAGAGATTGAACCTTGGGATTAACTTGGTATGCTTTGGGGAATAACCTTATTTCTGGATTTAAGAAGATGTGTGATGAAGAGCATTAAATATATATATATATATATATATATATATATATGTATGTATGTATGTATGTATTTATTTGAAAGATGTAGATCAGTAGTGTCAAACTCAACTAGAAACAGGTGCTAATGATGAATATATGAGGATCCCTAAAAATATATCAATAATGATGAGGTGTTATTCAAGAACATTTCAGGGATATCATAATGAGGGACTCATATTGACTTTGTTTTAAAATGTATATTATGTATGTTCTCTTCTATTTCTGTTTATTTTGTTATTTCCAAATTACAATTTAATCTGGTTGGGCTATACTCAGCAGTGCTGTGAGTGGAATGTAGCCCATGAGCTCTGTGTTTAATACCTCTAATGTAGCTTATAATTCATCCATACTTTCCCATTCTGTCTAAAACTTTTCTGTGTCCTGAAAAAAAAAATACATCCATAGGTAATCCCCACAACATGCTATTTTGTTTCCTCTAGAGCCTTTGACTTTAAAAGTAAACTAATGGAATAAATGGACTGTTCACTGGTTATCCCTAATGAACTACATAAACAGCCAACCTCCTTCTACAAGCATTACTGTGCTTTCCTGATGTACTTTTTATCATTTCTGAGTAACTCTTCATTGAAAATATGCTCCAATCTTACCAAGCCTACCACATACTTTTCCATTGCTGATCAAGTGACATTCCACTTTCATTATTTGAAGATAGTGGCATTCTATGATATATTAGAAAAATCAAGTAATGCTAAAAATGCAGGGAGAATTTTCAAGAAAACATGGGATTAATTCACAGTATATCTACAATGTGTGTCCACACTGTATGTATCAATGAAGTACCTATATATTCTTTACCTTAATATGATATATGTACATATATTGTTAAGATCAGATAATTTTATTCTTGCCTTCCTAATTTCCTCCCTCCCCACCATGGAAGTCATTAGATTAAATTATTTTGAGTTATTACTAATATAAGTTGGCATGCTTTATGTTATCTACTCTTTTAATGGAATCAATACAATATAATTAATAAATTGGAGAATCTGAAGGAACCATATTATGTAAAGAATTGCTTTTAAAAAATTGTACTCTGTCCATAATTTGTAAAAAAAGCAATTACCTTTATTAAGTACATATCATCCTTTTAAATTTTATTTTTGCCTGATATTAACAATAAGAGGTTTATAACAAAATTCTCAATTCTGTCATGTATTTCTTAAAAATGTTGATTATAAAGCTAATATTCAATTTCTATGTAATTATATTTTCTTGAAAACTATAAAATTTAAATAAATGAATTACAATTTCAGTATAGTAGGAAAAACTATTTATTTACTAACTCTGTGCCCTAAAGTGGAATCTTCATGTATTCTGTCATTGATTTTTTAAAATGTATTCATAAAGTGGTTTTTCTTGTATTTCAGCCTGGCTTAGAGCTTCTTTTTAATTTATTTTTTCTGTTTATTCTTAAATATATTTTTTTAAATGAATAATTCTGACACTTATTCATCTCAATAACACTAAAATATTCAATATTACTACTTTACCATGATTAATTTAACCATTTCCCTATTGTTAGATATTTAGATGGTAACCACTTTTGGTTTTTTTGTAATTCCTAAACAATGGCACAATAAAAACTTTTGTAAAGATAAATCTCTTTTCATTTTCTCAATGAGACTTGCAGAGCATATTTCTAAACAATTAAATAATTGAGTTGTCACATATTTCTTCTTTTTTTCAATTTTCAATTAAATTTTATGTTTATTTTTAATTTATGTTTTTTTTTAAGCAATTGGAGTTAAGTAACCTGCTCAATGTTACAGAGCCAGTTATTTCTGGGTGTGGTGCTAAGTATCTGAGCCCGAATTCGATCCCAAGGTCATTCCAACACTGGGGTCTGTGCTCTTACTCGCTAAGCCACCTGGCCACCCCTAAATAATTGTGATTAAGTAACTTGCTCAAGGTTACACAGCCAGGTGTTTCTGGGTGGGTGCTAAGTGTGTGGGCCCAGATTCAATCCCCAGGTCATCCCACCACTGGGGCCCGTACTCTTCCTCTCTGTGCTACCTGGCCACCTCTAGTTTATATCATTTCGACAAGATTTTGAGTTACAAATTTTCTGCCCATCTTTCCCCTACCCACCATGCCAAAATAGCAATCCCACTGTATACCCCCTCCTCCAATCTGCTGTCTCCTATATCCTCCCCCATTTACCCACTGACTTTCCATTCGGACAAGATAGATCTCGATACCCCAGGGTTGTCACATATTTCAAAGTATATTGTATGATTTTAGTATAGGCATTATAAATACCTTAGAGGAGGTCTTTTATTGTAATATTTTGCTCTTTAAATGAAGTGATTTTAAAACATTCAATAAGTGATAAAGCATAATAGATCTTGTGTTTTCCACATACTTCAGTCAGGTAACTAAAGATAAGGTCACATATAGAATATTGTTGTCAAAAGTCTGCCTTCCCCCTTGTTCAACCTTTATTAGAAATGCCCTCTACTTAGGTATAATGGGGGTTCATTGAATGGTCATTGATAGCACACTACACATTTTATTTGGGAAGATAATGGTCTAATTGTTCTCTCGGCTGCCTTGCTCATTCCAACTTGCTCCCAAACTATCAGATCTAGGTTCTCAGTGAAAGAGTATACCCATATATTTACACTTTAACTCTATTGGGTGTTAGGGGTAACTCTGTTGCATGTAAAACAATCCCAACACTCACCATTTTAGTTCTTGAACCTTCACAGATTTGTTTCTATTTAAGTCGTCTGTCCCTAACAATAATGACACTTAAAAGTATTTACTATAAACATTTATATAAAATAGCAAAGGAAATGTAATCATGAAAAAAATAACATCATCATAGGTAATTATATATTATACCAAATTCATAGATGAGAAGGAAAGAAGGGAAAGAAGGAGGGAAGGAAGGAAGGAAGGAAGGAAGGAAGAAAGAAAGAAAGAAAGAAAGAAAGAAAGAAAGAAAGAAAGAAAGAAAGAAAGAAAGAAAGAAAGAAAGAAAGA